>NW_017971438.1:1324521-1369114 GCF_001907595.1 Talaromyces atroroseus | reverse complement strand
CGATCTACCCCCCGCGTCGGAATTGAATCCGGAGCCCCACCACTACTGTAATCTATCAGAAGCAAGAAAGTTCGATCTCAACAAGTTACCATTTGACCAAGGGCAGCATACTCCAATATATCTTTTAGGCCGGCTTTTTTTTTTTTTTTTTTTTTTTTTTTTGTTTTTGACAGCAAGGTTGAACGACCATGAAATGCTAGAGATGCCTTCGCTTTCGATCCGCCGGAAGCAGAGTAGTCAGTCTGTACTTAGGTTCGGTGCAAACTCTAACCTTCGATAGCTACTCTTAAGAAAACGACCCTACAAATCCCCGTCTGCGACACAGCAGCACAGGCAATGCCCTCATTTTCTGGACCGTGCCTCAGGTGTTACGACAAGAAGAGGAAGAGGAGTAGGATGTCGCATGTGTATCAATGCAGAGCCCGGCCACCCTGACCTGTCAACAAGTTATCCATCATATCATGTCGATGACGCATCACTGCAACTCAAAGCTGGCCGGTGCAGCTCACTCGCTGCCTGTGAAGCCTGACATGAAACAGCGTGGAAGAAACCAGCTATCCAAATGTTCTTTTCTTCACGCAGGCGTCCAGACTGGCCGAGTCGAGAAAACGGGGTGGTCACGGTATTACCAGGATTACAGGCATGTGCAGGCGCTCTGGCTGCGTGCCGGCGTATGCGGGTGTAAAATACACGAGATACGATGCAGACCCGCCGCCTGTGCATGGACGGGCCAATGGGAACGCGGCGCCAGTGAGGCTGTGCAAGCTCGCTGCGTCATTCTGGGGCTTTTCTCTTCTTGCTTCTCTCATTGCTCACTCCTCGGTGCTTCAGTCTCTCGTTGCTCAATGGCGCTGTGTGTGTGTGTGTGTGTGTGTGTGTGTGTGCTCGTTGCTGACTGATTGTGTCTTCGCGCTAGCCACCACTCAGAAAAAGCCATAGAAGAGAAAGAAAATACGCCCTCGCGCGGTTTACCTTGTGGCTGTACGCTTCTCCGCACTGTCCTTATTATCTGATCATACATACCGTTAAATTACGCTTCGAACCTTGGATTTGCAAGTGCTTGAACCCTTGGGTCGGCCTTCCTGATTCGTGCCCTCCAACAAGTTTGAACCCGCCTAAAGATTAAGGCAGAATGAGT
The DNA here is from genome assembly GCF_001907595.1 of Talaromyces atroroseus. Classification (NCBI taxonomy): domain Eukaryota; kingdom Fungi; phylum Ascomycota; class Eurotiomycetes; order Eurotiales; family Trichocomaceae; genus Talaromyces; species Talaromyces atroroseus. The sequence goes on along the minus strand of NW_017971438.1, from coordinate 1,367,976 downwards.
CGTCCAGGCAAGTGCCTGATCCGTGGATATTAATCCCGCTCCTCCCACCGCTCCTTGCCCTCACAATTGCTTTGCTGGTGCCAGAGTCCCATGGGGTCACTGAAATTTCCTGCACTCTACATTGCCTGCCCACACAGCTCGCTGACCCTGGCGAACCAACCCCGTTGCATCCTACAGCTCCGAATACTTCTTCATCTTCGTCCACGAGGAACATCTTCCGGGCGTTCCACAGGGTCGGCTCTACTCAATCCAGCATGACTAGAAATGGCTCAATCGACGTCCATGAGCGTTCATCGCTGCTGCTGCACCCTCGTACAGTCCATGAGGAGCGCTTGCCTCCAGCTTCGCCTTACCTAGATGACCCGCGTTTCTGGGTTCGCTGGCCAGCCCACGTGGCGTACCTCACCTGGGCAACGCTGGCGAGCAACTATGTCAACCTCCTCTTGGTCTTCGTGCCGCTGGGCATTGTCTCCGGCGTGTTGCAATGGAGTCCAGCGACTGTCTTCACCCTAAACTTTCTTGCCATTATACCCCTCGCTTCGCTCTTGAGTTTCGCAACCGAGGAGCTGGCCGCCGTCATGGGTCAGACCCTAGGCGGCCTGATGAATGCGACGTTTGGAAACGCGGTAGAATTGATTGTAAGCTCGCCGTCACAGATTGATTGAAACATGGCTTCAAGGAGCTAACGGTACTGTCATAGGTAAGCATTGTCGCGTTAAAGGACAACCAAATCCGTGTCGTTCAAGCGAGTATGCTTGGGAGTATTCTGTCAAATATACTGCTAGTGCTTGGCTGCTGTTTCTTAATCGGGGGTATTCGTTTCCCTGAGCAGGAGTTCAACACCACCGTTGCCTCAACTATGTCGTCCTTGATGGCGGTTGCTTCGGCCTCTCTTATCATTCCAGCTTCTCTGTTTGCGGCTATGTCAGACTCCTACAACACCGCCCCCGAAAACACAAGGAACAGCATTCTCCTCTTATCCCGCGGCACGGCCATCATTCTTTTGGTTCTCTATGTTTTGTATTTGGTTTTTCAGCTGAAAACCCACTCTCGCTTTTTTGAGGATCAACAGAGCGCCGTAGTTGAGGCTGAAGCTGGTGCTGCTGAAGCCGAACCGGAAGCCGAGGATCACATTCTTAACCCGTTTGCTGCCGGTGTAGCTCTGATTGTTATTACTATCATGGTTGCAATCTGCGCAGAGTATCTCGTTGGCAGCATTGAAGGTATGGTAGAAAAGACCGGCATGAGCAAAACCTTTATTGGTCTGGTTTTGATTCCCATTGTGGGCAATGCCGCTGAGCATGTCACTGCTGTCGTGGTGGCATATAAGAACAAGATGGATTTGGCTATTGGTGTCGCTATTGGAAGCAGTCTGCAAATCGCGCTCTTCGTCACTCCATTCCTTGTTATTCTCGGCTGGATTATGGGCGTGGATATGACATTGCACTTCCACATCTTCGAAACAGTCTCCTTTTTTATTTCTGCTCTGGTTGTTATCTTCCTCATTCAAGATGGAAAGTCTAACTACCTGGAGGGCGGTTTGTGTCTGGGAATGTAAGTTGTCTTTCTTCCTTGAAAGTATATCTTCGCTGTGGCACTAACTAGAGCGGTACGCAAAATAGGTACATCATTCTTGCGATTGCCTTCTACGTCTATCCAGATGACACGGTAAATTGATCGATCTGCCGTCGCGGTGAAAGCAGCAATTTTGCCTTTCTCAAAACTTCCAGGGCGAAAATTGGCCCACCAGGAGCATTTGAATAAGTGACATCTCTCCAGTTGTCAATATTGTATTCATCGTATGGGCAGCTTACTGCGCTGCTTGTTGATAGAACTGCTGTTGTGCGCAGTGTAAAAAATTACAAGTTCTTGTATTTCTCTATGATTAGGAATTTGAAAAGTGCGGGCGGGCGGTGTTGTGCGTTACTCCAATTTCTTACAAGTGAATTTTGAATCTATTCAAAAAATTTTGCAAAGCTTTCGAACGAGTGCCAATATCAAAGACCAGTTCGCCTCATAGTTCTAAAGTATCGAAATAAACGGTGGATCGCGGCTCGGAAAATCAGTTTCGCCGTGACAAGAATCTTGGGTCTGCTGCAGCATGGTAGAACCCCGTCTGCCATACAACGCACCACAAGGGCATCTTGCGGTGCTTGAATATTTGAACTCCAGCAAGAATTATATGCGCGTACCTTAATAATATCGCCGATTTCCACCCAACCCGATCATAATGGCGCCGCGGCTCAATCCTCTCACAGCGAGAAATGTTCTCCGCCAACCGTACCGATCACTTGTAGTATCGTCTCGACAGAACAGCACACAATCCCCCTTCAATTGGTCGGCCGGACGAATTGCGTTTGCGGCAGAAAAATCAATTGCCCAAAATTCCCAGCGACTCTACTCGTCAAAATCCGACAAGGATATCCCAAAGGAAGACGAACAGCCTACCCAGAACGAATTACCCCCAGTCAGCGAGGAGGCTGCAGCGATTGATAAGATTCTTAGTGGGAAAAAATGCGATGGAAGCGCTCCTGGATCCCCCGAGCTCGAGCAGGGTACACCGATTGACGAGGTTGGTTAGATTTCCATCAACGTGACAGAATAAATAACTGACCTGACTGAAATGTTGTATCAGGTCTTAAAACGAGACAAGGACGCCCTGAAATATGCACCAAAAGTTTTCTTCCAAGACCAAAACAAGAAGGGTTCTCGTTCCTATTCCACGTCCGCAAGACTCCATCAAGAAGTCACACAGCATCCCTCGGGAGTTCCTGAGGACCCGTCGATAGCCTCGGTTGCAGACATGATTAATGTTGCTACAGAACATGCAGTTGAGAGACTACCAGGGCTGAAGTTTGGCTTGCCTTCACAACTTCCCAAAACGGAGAACGTGAGGAGTCGATACGATCCTGTAGTCGAACAGTTTACCAAACTACTCATGGAAGATGGCAAACTAAGCCGTGCGCAAAAGGTAAATGACGCCATAATCCAATACCATTGCTTGTTTCATATTTTTTTTTTTTTCTTTCTCTTCCATAGTGGCTAAACGTGTGTACAGGATATGGAATTCATCCTTGACCATCTTCGTACTTCAGCTCCCCCCAAGATCGACCCCAAGCGACGCCTCCTGACGACCTTACCTGGTCCCCAGCTTCCTCTCAACCCCGTGATATACCTCAACCTCTTGGTCGATTCGGTTTCTCCTCTGATCAAGATTCGCCAGCAAAAGGGTCTGGCTGGTGGAGGTGCTTCGGTCCCGATGCCCGTTCCTCTCGCCATGCGCCAAAGACGCCGTACAGCAATTCGATGGATTTTAGAAGCTGCGGAGAAGCGGAAAGATGGAAAATTAGCCATGCGCGTGGCTAGTGAGCTTGTTAGCGTTGCTGAAGGTCGAAGCGGTGTTTGGGACAAGAGGGAGCATGTCCATAAGATGGGTGTCTCCGGCCGGTCCAACTTGCAGCTGAGAGGCCCTCAGGGCGGCCGATAGTTGTGTTTATGAAATGCAGATGGACCAGTCTGTTCATATATGTATATTATCAACAGTTTTTATTTTCTTCGTTCCGGCTCAACCATAATGGATTTCCTTCTTTCTCCTTGTCTTCACGTTGGTCATTAGTTAACTATGTTAGTTAATGTAATCCACCCCCGAACCGCCACCACCACCGACCCGCCACTTTTCTCCGGAAAACGCGCTATATATTAATTTTAACCTGAAATTTCAACCCGAAATAATAATTATATATAAAAAATTAATTACCAGTACAATTAGGATATTGAGGCCTTCTATACCTAAAAATTCCATACTTACTACATTGAAATTAGCGGCGTACACATGATTAAGAGGATAGAAGCTCAGGCTTGGTTAGAATAGTAATAGCAGCTTAAAATACTTCAACTAGCTTATTTATAAATGCCTATACTTTCTCTCTAGTAATTCCTTACTTATAAAATATCTGCTTTTTAAATCATATATATTTTTGCTTCTCTTTCTCATTTATAGCATATAAATCATAAACTTTCTTCTATATAATAAAAAGCTTATTAATATTAGTTTTATAGACCTTTAATATATAATTAATTATTTTATTAATAATCTTAGATAAGCTTTATATATGCTGACTAATTTATTACTTAATTATACTTAACTAATACTTAAATTAATACAGATTTTGAGATATTTATAAGTAAGATAATTATAAATTATTAAATAGATAAAAAGGTAGTATTAGAGTCTTTAATTAAATAGTAATTTATTAATAAACTTACTCTAGATCTAATAGTATTAATCTAATTACTTTAAAGTTATTCTAAATAGTCTTAGCTTTATATACTATTATATAAGCCTCTAAAAATATAATAAGAAAGTTAATTTTATTAATATAATTAAAATTAAGTCTTATCTACTACTTAATAAGCTTTCTATATTATTGCTTTAAAACTATAAAACAGTTAATATCAAGAGACTATAATAGATATAAGAAATATAAAGATATATAAATTAGAATAATATTATTCTTAGTATATATATAATTAAATTAAGCAATTAAATAGCTTCTATAGCTATCTAGAATTAATATATAATATTATCCAATTATCTAGCTATTTATATAAAGAATAAAATAATTAATAAGCTAATCTATATTAATCTAATCTATAATCCACCTATTATTACTAATATTAATCTTCTAATTATCTGGAAAAGTCTTAAACCAGCCTTTCTGAGAGTATTTGATAGCTTTAAAGATTATGTATAAGGGTAAAGTCCAGCTAGTAAAGTTGACTATCTTAATTATAGTTACCTATTCTCAATTATTAGGTTATAGTAGATATGGATAGTTATATTGATTACTTCTAGTAATAACCTTTGCGTTTGCATAGAGGCCTATTGTAAAGCTAGTCTCATTAAAGTTATAGATATTCTCTGATAGGATTTTATTGTGACAGGGGTTGCAAGAATGTAGCTGGGATTCGGCTTCGGCCTAGGAATAGATTTGAATATAGAATATATATATATATATGCTCAGCAGCTAATCACTGCTTTATGAAGGCCTAAGGCCACCTGCTATTATAAGACAGTGTGTGTTAAGCCACTAGTCTAATTAGCAGCAGGAAGCTGGATAAGGTCATATATCCACTATACTTTGAAGTTATTCCTAACTTTATCTAGGATTCTATCTTACAGCTATCCCTCTTTTTATAAGAGTATGTCTCTAAGCTTAAAATTTTATAGACTTATAAGATTTAATATATAGAATTAGTAATTCAAATTTTATAATAAAATTCTTATTCTTAATAAAGAAATTAAAGATAGATAATAAGTATTAAATAAAGGATTAAATATATAAAAAGTAATTAAAATTAATACTAGTAATAAACATATATAAATCTTTATCTTTCTTATTCTAACTTCCTCTTTCTTTCTCTTTTTTTCTTTAATCTTATCTTCTTTCTTAATAATAAATATTATCTTAATATTATATTTTTTTATTAAAATTTTATTAAATATAGATTTAGTATATTTTATATTATTAATTTCTTACTTTTTTTATATTAATTTAATGCTTAAAGTAATAATAAGATAATTTTAATTATCTTATAATTAAATATAATAGTTAATTTAAAATATCTAATTCTAATAATTTAAATCTATTTTAGCTATCTCTCTCTTTAAAAATAATGTCCTAATACTTAAGAAAATATTAATATAATAATAATTTACTATTATTAATCCTAATTTATCCTTATATTCAGAGTATCTTATAAAAATGTTATTTATATAAATAAGTTGGCTATATAAGATAAGTCATAAAGTCAGGTAAATATTAATATAGATAAATAGGTAGCCTGAATCTCTATATACTTCTAAAGGTCCTTTAGTTAAGCCTCTTAGTGCAGTCTCTATTTCTGGTGCTATATCTAATAACTTCTAGCCCCCTATATTTTCAAAGGGCAAGGTGAGTAATAATATTCTATATACAGGATTTTGATACTAATAGGGTATAAAAATATATAGTTAAGTCTTTATATAAACTTTTATACTTAGCCTGCTTTTAATTTTAAATTACTTTAAATTCTTATAACTATATTAAATAGTAGTATACTTATTATAATACTATAACTTAATTATATATATATTATTAAATATTTAAATATAAATGTATCCTTATAAATATATATTTATAACTCTAGTTTAAATATTTATGCTATTAAATATTTCTTATTTTATAACTAATACTAATAATTTATAATATCCTAAATCCCTATTAGATTATCTAAAAGCTTTAATTAATAAATTCTATTAAGATTTAATAGTAAGAAACTTTAATAATTAATATTATATATTAAATAAAGCACTTAAAACTTTAAATTATATATCTAAAAAATATATTATTAAGATAAATTCTAATACTAAAACTAATAATAAAAATATAATCTTAACTTAGTCTAGTCCACTTAAAAAGCATTTAATTATAATAATTTATGCTATCTTATTAAAGAAGTTTCATCCTTACTATTCTTATTTCTAATTAATATATTTAGCTAGTAACCCTACCAACTTTAGTAGGGAAAGAGGGTCTCCTTTACTTCCCCTTATTAAGCTGTAAGGCGGAATCCTGGATGGAGTTGGGAATAGCTTCAAAGTACAGCGGGCACGTGACCTCACCTGGCTTCCTGCTGCTAATTGGACTAGCAGCTTGGCACACACCGCCTTATAATAGCGGGTGGCCTTAGGCCTTTATAAAGCAGCAATTAGCTGCTGAGCATATGTATATATACATTCTATATTTAAATCTATTCCTAGGCCAAAGCCAAATCCCAGCTACATTCTTGTAATCCCTGTCACAGTCTAATTGCTTACTTTATAAAAGCCTAGTAATTATTGTCTGGAATAGCTCTGAAATATATCTCTCTATATACCCAGAGATAAGCCCCTAAGGATCTATTATCTTTAGTTAAATATCTTTTAAATGTTGAAGAGATTCTAATAAAGGAAGAAGAAGTGAGAATCATAAAGTTAGAGTTAAGTAATAAAGGGAAAAGTGAGGCTAATATATCTTTAATAATAGCTGATAAGGTAAATATTAAGGCTATAGCTATAGAACTAGTAGTTATAAAAATTTAAAATAAAGCCCTAGTATCTATAATTTTATTAAAGTTATTAATAAAATATTTAGAGAAAGATCTTCTAGTAATAATAATAGATGAATTTATTAAGTTTGAAGCTAAAATAGCTAAAATTATAGAGGTATAGTACTAAAGAATTATAATATAAACTATACTTTAAAAGCTCAAGGAGCTGAAGTAATAGTTATTATATTTATTATTAATAAGCTTATTAATATAGGGCTTTAATATATAGGAAGGTTTGAATTATTCTAATCTAGGGGAGAAAAGAAGAGAATAAAAGGTAATTAATATTAAAATGACAATTGAGGAAGAGTCACTAAGTTAAAAGAGATTATGAGTATTTATAGAAATTGTTTCTTTGAAATAGCTAAAGTTAGTACTTAAAAGGAAATATAATGGTACTAATATAAAGAAATTAGAATTTTTTAAGCTTTAATTTAAATATTATTTTATGAAGTATAATTATTATTATGACTTTAAAGGTACTAATTGATGGAAAATATTGATTGTGATTGAAGGGCTAAACTAGAAAGTATTTAATTAATAGGATATATTTATGAAGAATAAGATAAAGATTAACTATATAATATAAAAAGACTTTAAATCCTTTCTGATAGATGTTATATATATTCTAGAATTATTGTGCTAGAATATAAATAAGCAATACTAATAGATATAATAATAAAAAGACTAAATTATATCTAAATTTAATGTCTATATCTAAGGATTAGAATATCTCTTAGAATAAATATATATAAATAAGAATTGGAAATATTATCTTGAAGATTAAATTATAGAGTCTATATATATTAAGGCTATATAATAAGACAATAAATCTAAAAAGTATAATAACTATATAGTATATCTTTAAAAGATAAAAGATTTTATACTAGAATAAAAAGAAGAACTTTAAGCTATTTAAAAGTAGGCTATAAAGCTAAATTTAGATTTAAAAAATAAGATTTTAAATTAAAACTTAGACTAAAGTAATAAATCTGATTAAGGGGATAATTACTATAATAATTACTATTTTTAGAAGAAGTTTAAAATTGAAGGTTTTAAAGATAAATTAAAAACCTAGAAGTTGCTAATATATATTTATTATAATAAAAAAAGATATATAAAGGAGAACTATTACTCTAAGAATCTTAGTAAGAGATTTAAGAGAGATTTAAAATAACTCCCTAATAAAATCTAATATATTATCACAGTATTAAGGCTGCATATTATATAATTAAATCAAGGATTATATATTAGTATATATATCTATATATAAATCCCAAAAAACTGCATAAAAGTGCTTGTCTTAATTGATAAAGTTATTAAAGATAATTTTATAAACTAAGAATAGGCATAAAAGAATATATATTCCTTAGTAGATCCAGCTATAGCCACAAAGACAATCAACAGACATTTAATATTGATGTATAAGAAGACTTTACTGAATATTATTACTTCTAATTTAAAAGACAGACTAGGAAGCACTTAGCAGACCTATAATATTATTAATACAAAAAGGTATAATATTGTACTTAGATTACCATAGCACTTGGCCATAAATCCTAATATCCATTATATTACAAGGCAGTAGTATTACTATCAGTCTATTAAATAGAAGGCTAAGCTCACACTTTACTGTATAAGTCATAGGGCTATATAATAGTAGGACCCTACAAAAAACAGGAGTAACATACCCATAAAGTATATACTAAAACTACATATAAAGCAGATTATGGCCTAAGAACTCTACTAAGTCATAGAGAATGGAGAGACCACTTATATTATAGACCTAAAAAGAGTTATAATAAAAAAAGCTGACCCAGATGAGGAGGAGATTAAGGGTCTTTTATGGCTAGTAGCTACTAATATTTTAAAATTGCTAGCATACTTAGAATTATATCTTGATATCTTCTTAAAAAAGTAAGTAGTAATACTATCTAAATATATAACTTATAATTATATTATTAATTTAGAGTCTAGTAAAGAGTTATTATATTATTTAATTTATTAATTAAGTCTAAAAGAATAAGAAATACTTTAAAAATATCTAGTAAAGAACTTAGCTAAAGGTTAGATTTATAAGTTAAAAAGTTTTATTGGAGTATTTATCTTATTTATATCTAAGAAAGATAATAGCTTATAGTTATATATTAATTACTAGAGAGTAAATATTATTATAGTTAAGAATTAATATTTCTTGCTATTGATTAGAGAGACCTTAAGTCAGCTCTCTAAAATATTAATATTTATATAGCTGGATCTCTAGGATATATATTATTGCATCTAAATCAAGAAGAAAGATAAATAGAAAACTGCTTTTTATATTTAATATAGATATTATAAATATACTATTATGTTATTTAGGCTGGCAAATACCCTAGTAATCTTTTAATTGTATGTGAACTGAGCGCTAAGTAACCTTTTAGATGTGAGCTATATAATATATTTAGATAATATTATTATATATTTAAAGAATAAAGTTATCTATGAAAAGGATATTTATAAGGTGTTAGATTATTTATAATAATATAAGTTATATGCTAAGTTATTAAAATGTGCTTTTGAAGTTAATAAAATATATTTCCTAGGTTTTATAGTTAGAATAAAAGATATTTAAATAGAATCTGAATGTGTCGCTATTATTTAGGAATAGCCTAAATCTAAGAATGTATAAGATATGGCTTAATTCTTAAGCTTTGTTAACTTCTATTATAAGTTTATTGAGAGATACTCTGCAATTATTATACCATTGTTAAATATAACTAAGGATTATAAATAGATGCAAAAAGGGTTAAAAATAGAATAAGAAACTAATATAAAGTTTACTTTTACTAAAGAGGTATGAAATATCTTTAAAACTCTTAAGAAATGCTTTATATAAGTATCTATACTTAAGTATTTTAAACTAGAAATCTTATTTAGAATAGAAACTAATATATTGAATTTTGCTATAATAGTAATTCTAAGTCAGTTAAAAGCTAATAAATTATAGTATCTAATAATATTCTACTCTTAAAAGATAATCTTAGCTAAACTTAACTATAAAATATATAATAAAGAGCTATTAGCTATTATTAAAGTTTTTAAATACTAAAGATACTACCTAAAAGATAATAATAAATCTATAACCATTCTTTCAGATTATAATAATTTTTGATATTTTATAACTATAAAAGAACTAAATTAAAAGTAGATTTAATAGATTAAGAAGCTCACAGTGTTCAATTTTAATATTAAGTATTAGCCAGGGCATAGAAATCCTATAGATATATCAAGTTAAAGGCTAGATTATATCAAAGTTAAAGATGACTGATAGATCTTACTACCAATATTAAAGGAAAAGCTAAGCCAAGGACTTTACTTAACAAGAATAAAACCCTTTAAATATAAATATAATTCTAATAGTATAGAACTTATACATCTAAAAAAAACAATAAAGATTTTTTAAGTTAACAATAATTTAAACTCTAGACATTAAAATACATCTAGTAATTAAAAAGAAATAGTTATTAGTATTATAAGAAATCTAGAACTTTTAATGCTAAGGTCTAAAGTGATAATAGCTATTATAACTAAGATAGCTTATTTAGACATATCTAAAGAGTTTATTATTATTATTTATTATTACTAGTAAGTAGATATATAAGCTGAAAATATATAAAAATAGATAGCAGATCTAAATTTAAAGGTAGATTGTTCCTGTTAATATATCAGAGCTGATGACCTACTCAGATTTAAAGACACAGTATATATACTATATAACTATATACTTAGACAAGAAGTTCTACAAATTAATCATAATAACCTACAAGGAGGTTATTTTGGCATTAAAAGAATATATAAAATAATATTATTGAAATATTTCTGATAAAGACTTTATAATGTGATTTAATACTATTATTTAATATATATAAAGTGTTAATATAATTATATATTATAGCATAAAGAATATAAGCTGATAAAGCTATTGTTAAAATCTATAAAACCTTAGGAGTTAGTCATCTTAGATTTTATAGTAGAGCTTCCACCTTTGAATTAGAGGGGAAAAACATATAATGCTATTATAATTATTGTGGAACCATTGACAAAATATGTCATATATAAACCTATATTTATTATTATATCAGCAAAAGAACTAGTGGAGACCATATATGAATTAGTGATTAAGTACTTTACTGTACCTAAAAATATCGTAAGTAATCAGGTAATAATATTCACAGCTATATTCTAGAAAACACTCTGTTGGCACCTCAGTACAAGAAAGAGAATTAGCACAGCCTATTACTCTCAAATTAATAATTAAATAAAATGATAGAATTAGATATTAGAATATTATCTTTAATCATATGTTAATTCATCATAAGATGACTGGGCACAGTGATTAGTGCTAGCTTAATACATATATAATAATAGTGTGCATAGCACTATTAGGATATTATCTACTAAAGTACTAATGGGCTTTCAGAGGGATATTCATATTAATATTGATTAGGACCCCCTGGGTACAGATTTTAATGAGGAAATCTTAGGGATAAAGAAGGATTAAATACTAGTAATTAAATAGGCAACCTGACTATAGATTAAACATAAAGAATTTTAAAAGCTATTAGAGGAAGTATTAGAGAATTAGTTTAAATATTTTAATAAGAAATATATAGCAATATAGTTTCAAATTGATAATAAGATAATGTTATAAATCATGAATATCTACCCCCTAGGCAGGAAGAAATTGAAGTTTAATTCTAAGTTTATTAGACCCTTCTAAGTACTAGATACATGGGAAATAAATATATATAAACTAAAAATGTCCTTATAATACTAATAGTTATATCTAGTATTCTATATCTTGTTACTGGAATTGTTCAAGGATATGGCTAGAAATAAAACCCTACCTAATAATCTTGTTATAAATGACATCAGAGAATACAAGATTAAAGAAATTTGTATAGAAAAAGGCTCTAAAAAGAATAAAATGTACTTTATTAAGTGGGCAGACTATCCCAAAGAAGATTATATATGGGAATCTAAGGAGAATATTAGTAATTGTGCTGTATTCAAAATCTATCTTTAAAATTATAAGACTATTTATGACTTGAAGTGAGGAAGAAAGAGATAAAGGAAAGCTTGATTTATAATAACTAAGAATAAATATAGAATCTATTTCATATTATGAACTATTAGTAAGGGTCATTAGTTGTAAGATTTAAAGGGAACTTATGCTATATAATTAATAAAAGCTTGGTTAATTAATTGCAAAAGCTAAGAGAATAAATCACAAGATTAAGAGCCTAAAAGCCTGGATATAGATGCCCACCCACAAATAAGCTCAATAAGGGGAAGTAAAGGAGACCCTCTTTTCCTGCTAAAGTTGATAGGGTTACCAGCTAAATATATTAATTAGGAATAAGAATGGCAAAGATGAAGCTCCTTTAATAAGGTAGTATAAATTATTATAATTAAATGCTTTTTAAGCAGACTAGGCTAAGTTAAGACTGTATTTTCATTATTAGTTTTAGCACTAAAATCTATCTTAATAGCATATTTTCTAAATATATAATTTAAAGCCTTAAGTACTTTATCTAATATATAATATTAATTATTAAAGTTCCTTATTATTAAATCCTAATAAAACTTATTAGCTAAAATCTTTAGATAGTCTAATAAAGATTTAGGATATTATAAATCATTAATATTAATTATAAAATAAAAAATATTTAATAGCATAGATACTTAAACTGGAGTTATAAATATATATTTATAGAAATATATTTATGCTTAAGTATTCAATAATATATATATAACTAAATTATAATATTATAATAAGTATGCTGCTGTTTAATATAGTTATAAAGATTTAAAGTAGCCTAAGATTAAAAGCAGGCTAAGTATAGAAGCTTATATAGAGACTTAACTGTATATTTCTATACCCTATTAGTATTAAAATCCTATATATAGAATATTGTTATTTATCTTGCCCTTTAGAGATATAAGGGACTGGGAGTTATTAGATATAGTATTAGAAGTAGAAACTACATTAAAAGGCTTAACCAGAGGACCCTTAAAAATGTATAGAGGTTTGGGCTATCTATTTATTTATATTAATATTTGTCTGACTTTATAATTTATCTTATATGGCTAACTTACCTATATAGATGATATTTTTATAAAGTACTCTAAATATAAGAATAAATTAAAATTAATAATAGTAAATTATTATTATATTAATATTTTCTTAAATATTAGAATATTATTTCTAAAAAGAGAGATAGCTAGAGTAGATTTAAATTATTAGAGTTAAACACTCTAAGTTAATTATTATATTTAATTATAAGATAATTAAAACTATCTTACTATTACTCTAAGTATTAAATTAATATAGAAAAAGCAAGAAATTAATAATATAGAATACATTAAATCTATATTTAATAAAATTTTAATGAAAAAGTATAATATTAAGATAATACTTACTATTAAGAAAGAAGATGAGGCTAAGAAAGAGAAAGAAAAGGAAAAGAAAGTTAGAATAAGAGAGATAAGGATTTATATATACTTATTATTAATATTAATTTTAATTACTTCCTATATATTTAATCCTTTATCTAATGCTTATTATCTATCTTTAATTTCTCTATTAAGAATAAAGATTTTATTATAAAACTTAAACTACTAATTCTATACACTAAATCTTATAAGCCTGTAAAGTTTTAGACTTAGAGATATGCTTTTATAAAAAGAGGGATAGCTGTAAGATAGAATCTTAGATAGAGTTAGGAATAGCTTTAAAATATAGTGGGTATATAACCTCACCCAGCTTCCTGCTACTAATTGGACTAGTGGCTTAGCATATACTACCTTATAATAGTGGGTGGCCTCAGGCCTTCATGAAGCAGCAATTAGCTGCTGAGCATACATGTATATACATTCTATATTCGAATCTATTCCTAGGCCGAAGCCGAATCCCAGCTACGTTCTTGCAACCCCCGTCACATAAGCCCATTCATAGGCAGATATCTATGCCCGGACCTTTAAGCTTTTAATCTTATAATCTATTTTCTTGGCTTTTGCAATTAATTAGCTAAGCCTTTATTAATTATATAGCATAAATTCCCTTTAAATCTTATAATTAACAACCCTTACTAACAATTCATAGTATAAAATAAGTTTTATATTTATTCTTAGCTACTATAAATCAAGCTTTCCTTTATCTTTTCTTTTCTTACTTTAAATTATAAATAGTCTTATAATTTTAAAGATAGGTTTTAAATATAGCACAATCACTAATATTCTCTTTAAATTCCCACATATAATCTTCTTTAAAATAACCTATCCACTTAATAAGATATATTTTATTCTTTTTAGAGCCTTTTTCTATATAAATTTCTTTAATCTTATATTCTCTGATATTATTTATAATAAAATTATCAGATAGAATTTTATTTCTAGTTATATTCTTAAATAGTTCTAATAGTAAGATATAGAATACTAGATATAACTATTAATATTATAAAGGTATTTTTAGCTTATATATATTTATTTCCTATATATCTAGTACTTAGAAGGATCTAATAAACTTAGAATTAAATTTTAATTTCTTTCTATCTAAAAGATAAATATTTATAGTTCATAATATTACTTTATTATTAATTTAAAACTGCATTGCTATATATTTCTTATTAAAATATTTAGACTAATTCTCTAATATTTCTTTTAATAGCTTTCAAAGTTCTTTATATTTAATCTATAGTTAGATTATCTATTTGATTATTAGTATTCAATCCTTTTTTATCCCTAAGATTTCCTTATTAAAACCTGTATCTAGGGGGTCCTAATTAATATTAATGCGAATATCCTCCTAAAAGCCTATTAGTACTTTAGTAGATAATATCCTAGTGGTGCTATATATACTATTATTATATATATATTAAGCTAGCGCTAATTATTATGCCTAGTCATTTTATAACAAATTAATATATAATCAAAGATAATATTTTAATATCTGATTCTATTATTCTATTTAACCATTGGTTTAAGAATAATAGGCTATACTAATTTTTCTTCTTATACCAAGATGCCAACAGAGCATTTTCTAGAATATAATCATAAATATTATTATCTAATCACTTATAATATTTTTAGATATAGTAAAATATTTAACTACTAATTTATATATAGTCTCTGCTAGTTCTTTTATTAATATAATAATAGATATAGATTTATATATAATATATTTTATTAATAATTCTACAATAATTATAATAATATTATATATTTTTCCTCTTTAATTTAAAGATAAAAGCTTTACTATAAAATCTAAGATAACTAACTTTTAAGGTTTTATAGATTTTAGTAATAGTTTTATTAATCTATATTCTTTATACTATAGTATATAATTATGTTAGCACTTTATATATATTAAATAATAATATTAAACTATATCATAAAACTCTTATTAAAAATATTTTAATAATATTATTTTATACATCCTTTTAATGCTAAAATAACCTCCTTATAGATTATTATAATTGACTTATAGGACTTTTTGTCTAAGTATATAATTATATAATATATATATTATACCTTTAAATCTAAGTAGATTATCAGCTTTAATATATTAATAAAAACAATCTACCTTTAAATTTAGATCTATTATCTATTTTTATATATTTTTAGCTTATATATTTACTTACTAGTAATAATAAATAATAATAATAAACTCTTTAGGTATATCTAAATAGGCTATCTTAATTATAATAACTATTACTACTTCAGACCTTAGTATTAAGAGTTCTAGACCTCTTATAATATCAATAATTATTTCTTTTTAACTACTAAATATATTTTAATACCTAGAGTTTAAATTATTATCAATTTAAAGAATCTCTATTACCTCTTCCAAATATATAAGTTCTATACTATCAGAACTATATTTATATTTAAAAAATTCTATTCTTATTAAGTAAAATCCTTAGCTTAGCTTTTTCTTTAGCATTAATAATAAAGTCTATTAGTTATTTTTAACTTCAATATAATCTAGCCTTTAACTTAGTACATCTATAGGATTTCTATACCTTAATCAATACTTAATATTAAAATTAAATATTATAAGCTTCTTAGTTTATCAAGCCTACTTTTAGTTTAGTTCTTTTATAGTTATAAAATACTAAAGATTATTATAATCTAAAAAGATAGTTATAAATCTATTATTACCTTCTAAGTAGTACCTTTAATATTTAAAAGCTTTAATAATAGCTAATAGCTTTCTATTATATATTTTATAATTAAGTTTAGCTAAGATTATCTTTTAAGAGTAAAATACTATTAGATGTTATAATTTATTAGCTTTTAACTAACTTAGGATTACTACTATAGCAAAGTTTAATATATTAGTTTCTACTTTAAATAGGATTTTTAGTTTAAAATGCTTAAGTATAAATATTTGTATAAAGCACTTTTTAAAGATTTTAAAGACATTTTATGCTTTTTTAGTAAAAATAAACTTTATATTAGCTTTTTATTCTGCTTTTAACCCTTTTCATATTTATTTATAATCCTTGATTATATTTAACAACGGTATAGTAATTATAGAGTATCTCTTAATAAATCTATAATAGAAGTTGGCAAAGCCTAAGAATTAGGCTATATCCTATATATTCTTAGGTTTAGGCTATTCCTAAATGATAATAATATATTCAGATTTTATTTAAATGCCTTTTGTTCTAATTATAAAATCTAGAAAATATACTTCATTAATTTTAAAAGTATATTTTAATAGCTTAGTATATAACTTATATTATTATAAGTAGTCTAATATCTTACAAATATTTTTTTTATAAATAGCTTTATTCTTTAAATATATAATAATATTATCTAGATATATTATATAGCTTATATTTAAAAAATTACTTAGCATTTAGTTTATATATAATTAAAAGATTGCTAGGATATTTACTAGCTTAAATAATATAATAATATATTTATAATGTCTATATTAAATATAAAAAGCAGTTTTCTATTTATCTCTCTTCTTAATTTAAATATAATAATATATATCCTAAAGATTTAGTTATATAAATATTAATATTTTAAAAAGCTAACTTAAAATCTCTCTAATTAATAGTAAAGAGTATTAGTTCTTAATTATAATAGCATTTACTTTTTAGTAGTTAATATATAATTATAAACTACTATCCTTCTTAGATATAAATAAAATAAGTACTCTAATAGAACTCTTTAACTTATAAATCTAGCTTTTAACTAGATTCTCTACTAGATATTTTTAAAGCACTTCTTATTCTTTTAGATTTAATTAATAAATTAAATAATATAATAACTCTTTATTAAGCTCTAAATTAATAATATAATTATAAATTATATATTTAAATAATACTATTATCTACTTCTCTAAGAAGATATTAAGATATAATTTTAAGTATATCAGTAATTCTAAAATATTAGTAGCCACTAGCTATAGAGAATTCTTAGTCTTCTCCTTATCTAGATTAACTTTTTTTATTATAACTCTTTTTAGATCTATAATATAAGTAATCTTTCTATCTTTTATAGCTTAATAAAGTTCTTAGACTATAATCTATTTTATATATAGTTTTAGCATACACTCTATAGGTATATTACTCCTGTTTTTTGCAGAATCTTATTATTATATAGTCCTATAACTTATATAATAAAGTATAAGCTTAGTCTTTTATTTAATAAGCTAATAGTAATATTACTACTTTATAATATAGTAGATATTAAGATTTATAGCTAAGTGCTATAGTAATCTAAGTATAATATTATATCTTTTTGTATTAATAATACTATAAATCTATTAAATACTTTCTAGTCTACCTTCTAAATTAAAAGTAATAATATTTAGCAAAGTCTTCCTATATATTAATATTAAATATCTATTAATTACTTTTATAGTTATAGTTAGACTTATTAAAGAATATATATTCTTTTATATTTATTCTTAATCTATAAAATTATCTTTAATAGCTCTATTAATTAAGATAAGTACTTTTATATAACCTTTTAAAATTTATATATAAATATATATACTAATATACAATCCTCAATTCAATTATATAATATATAGTCCTAATACTATAATAACATACTAAACTTTATTAGAAAGTTATTTTAAATCTTTCTTAAATCTTTTATTAAGATCCTTAGAGTAATAATTCTCTTCTATATACTCTTTTTTACCACAGTAAATACATATTAATAACTCTTAGGCCTTTAATCTGTCCCTAGAATCTTTAATTTTAAACTTCTTCTAGGAATAGTAATTATTATAATAATTATCTTTTTAATTAAATTTATTACTTTAGTCCAAGTTTTAATCTAAAGTCTTATTTTTTAAATCTAAATTTAGTTCTATAACCTATTTCTAAATAGCTTAAAATTCCTTCTTTTATTCTAGTATGGAATCTTCTATTTTTTAAAAATATACTATATAATTATTATACTTCTTAGATTTATTACTCTATTATATAGCCTTAATATATATAGACTTTATAATTTGATTTTTAAGATAATATTTCTGATTCTTATTTATATATATTTATTCTAAAAGGTATTCTAACCCTTAGATATAGATATTAAATTTAGATATAATTTAGTCTTTTTATTATTATATCTATTAATATTACTTATTTATATCCTGGTGTAATAGTTCTAAAATATATATAATATCTACTAGAAAGAATTTAAAGTCTCTTTATATTATATAATTAATCTTTATCTTATTTTTTATAAATATATCTTATTAATTAAATACTTTCTAACTTAGCCCTTCAATCATAATTAATATTTTCTATTAGTTAATACCTTTAAAGTCATAATAGTAATTATACTTTATAAAATAATATTTAAATTAAAGTTTAAAAGATTCTAATTTCTTTATATTAATATTATTATATTTCCTTTTAAATACTAGCTTTGGCTATTTTAAAAAAATAATTTTTATAAATATTTATAATCTCTTTTAACTCAGTAGCTCTTCCTTAGTTATTATTTTAATATTAATTACCCCTTACTCTCTTCTTTTTTCTTCTAAATTAAAATAATTTAAATCTTCCTGCATATTAAAGCTCTATATTAATAAACTTATTAATAATAAATATAATAGCTATTACTCTAGCTTCTTAAGCTTTTAAAGTATAATTTATACTATAATCCTTCAATATTATATCTCTATAACTTTAATTACTCTAGTTTTAAATTTAATAAGTTTATTTATTATTATTACTAAAAGATCTTTCTCTAAATATTCTATTAATAATTTTAATAAAACTATAAGTACTAGAGCCTTATTCTAAATTTTTATAATTATTAATTCTATAATTATAATCTTAGTATTTATCTTGCTAGCTATTATTAAAAATATATTAATCTTATCTTCTCTTTTATTATCTAACTCTAACTCTATAACTCTTGCTTCTTTTTTCTTTATTAGAATCTCTTTAATATTTAAAAGACATTTAATTAGAGATAATAGATCCTTAGGGGCTTATCTCTAAATATATAAAGAAATATATTTTAGAATTATTCTAGATAATAATTGCTAGGCTTTTATAAAATAAGTAATTAGACTATAATAGAGATTACAAGAATATAGCTGGGATTTAGCTTTGGCCTAGGAATAGATTTAAATATAGAATATATATATACGTATGCTTAGCAGCTAATCACTACTTTATGAAGGCCTAAGGCCACCTACTATTATAAGGCGGTGTGTGCCAAGCCACTAGTCCAATTAATGGCAGGAAGCCGGGCAAGGTCATATGCCCGCTGTACTTTGAAGCTATTCCCAACTCCATCCAGGATTCCGCCTTACATTTATACTTAGTTATAGTCTTTTATATATGATTAAAATATTTCTTGATTATCTTTAGATCTTTACATTTAGCACGCTCATAGTTATATCTTTATGAATATTATGATTTTAGCTTTAATTAATATTAAATTAGTTTATATATTTAATTCTTACCAACTATTTAATTTTTATGCTAAGAAAGAAGAATATTAGCTATATCTCGTACTATAGAAGATTAGGGAGATAAACTTCACTTATCTAGATCTAATATCTATTTTATAAGCGATTTCTCTTTAAACTGGGTTAATTTATGTCTATTAGTGCGTATTTAAGATCATTATTAGATGCCTTTTAGTTGATCTTAGAGAGTTATTTGAGGAATATTATAAATCTTTGCTGCTTATCCAATATTAGGAATTTTTTTATTCTATAAATTAGAAATAGCTAATATAATTTGCCCTTCTTATTCTTCCGATTTTGTACGCTTTATATCTCAAATTGGTGGCATATTGACGTGTTGAATATAGAGGATTGAATATTTTGACGCGTTTTCGGCGGAAGTGGCGGGTCGGTGGTGGTGGCGGTTCGGGGGTGGATTACGTTAACATACTGCCTGTGATTAGATAATACATCCATGCAGCGGCTCTGATTGGGCCACTTAGCCGCATTAAGCGTTCTGACTCCTGCCAATTGGCTGCTCTCCCATTGGCTGCACACGCCAATCGAAGGTCGCGAGATAAAGTCAAAACGCAACCAAGTCCAACTGCGCCGTGGAGCAAGCACGCACGAAAGAACGGTCCTCCATGTTGCATCAGCGGAAGAATCGCCCGTCTATACGTTAGAAGTTAGCACCAACGCGGCCGTGGCGTCTTCACGAGCTCCGGTGCCGTCTCAGAACATCGAGCTCGTCTCGCTTGAGACCGTTTCTCCCAGTACTCCCAGTACTACTCGAAATCCGCGTGAGCAAGCCCCGCACCCTGCTTTTCCTTCATCGTCGACGACGACTGCAGCTGCGCGTCGCACAACCACGCAGTCCAGTCCCCAGTCCGTCCCACATGCCGATACAGCTGGCAGCGGAAGCCAAGATCACGAGGAGACTCGCCTTTTACAGCCCGAGGATTTGAATCAGGCCGTGCTACCTGGGGAGCATAAAAGGAAGCCCCCTGTTGCTTCTCAGCCTCATATCCGCTGGGCGAAAGCTGTGGAACTAAGAATCAACTGGTCTGACAAGTTGCTTCGAGTCCACTACGATACCGTCAATATGAAGTTTTCGCACAGCATCCAGTTTAATGCCATTCCGGACTGGAGCGCCCACTATATAGCATATGATAACCTCAAGAAACTGTATGCTACACCCCCTTGACACCTGCATCTGAAAGTGCTTACTGACCGGATTCGTGGCGATGAACAGAATTTATAGTCTGGAAAAGCAAATACATCATCCTGAGAGCCATGGCGGCGTGGATTCAGAGTCCTCCCCTCTTCTGGACTCGTCCGCTGTTGATACCGACACCATTTTTCGACGAGCGCTGGACGTAGAATTGGAGAAAGTATGCTCGTTTTACCAGATCAAGGAGCTTACCGTCTTCGGCGAGGTAGAAGATGTCGTCAAGGAACAGGCGCAATACAAAGCTAGCACAGATGGCGTGAATATGGAACCTGTGACTGAGACAGTAATAAAATCGCGAACATTGAGCAACGGGTCACGTCCACGCACTGGAAGCATTCTCCAATCCCTGGGCTTGGGTTCCGTTCATAAACGGCGCTCGAGTACCATAACGGGAGACGATGATGATGATGACGACGACAACGATCGTGATAGCGATGACCCGGATTCGCCTACAGATGAGAGACGCCCTGGGTCTCGCTCGCAGCATTCGGAACGGTATCAGGACGCTGGTCATAGGTCCGATGCGTTCCAGAGCGACATGGGTGATTCGCGATTATGGCATAATGGTAATTCGCGGTTCGAGGAGGATCAATCAGATCCACACTTCCTGCATCTCTACAATGCAGGTGTTGCTCTAAAGAAGCGAATGATTGACGTTTACGTTACTCTTTGCGAGCTAAAGTCATACATACAACTCAACAAGACGGGTTTCTCCAAGGCACTGAAGAAATTTGATAAGATTTTGGATCGCAGCTTACGGAGACCGTACCTTAATGGGACCGTTTCGCCAGCTTACCCTTTCACCGATACGACATCGGAGCGCGTGGATGAGAATATCCGCCATGTGGAGCAGATTTATGCTGATGTTGTTACTAGGGGCGATGTGTCGCTCGCAAGGAGAGAACTCCGACTTCATCTGCGAGAACATGTTGTTTGGGAGAGAAACACTGTATGGCGAGAGATGATTGGTATTGAGCGTAAAGCCCAAGCTGCAAATATGGGAATTCGCCGGACGTTGCTGGGAGGTGATCCCGATCCGTCTCTTGCACAGCGCCAGGGGGATATTGAAAGCAGAGGGAAAGAATTGCAGACACCTCTTGGTCGTTATTATTTCCCCGCGTGGATATGCAGCCTGTCATTCTTTTCCCTGCTTGCCATCATCATCATATTTGCCGTCCTGCTCTCGGTGCCCATCATGGAAAAACCCGAGCAGCAAAACTGCTTGGCGATGCTGGTATTTGTTAGCTTGCTGTGGGCGACTGAGGTTATTCCATTGTTTGTAACATCACTCTTAATCCCTTTCTTGGTTGTTTTGCTTCGAGTCTTACGGTCAGAAGACAAGCCGCATGCTCGGCTGACACCAGATGTAGCAACCAAGGCTGTGTTTGCGTCTATGTGGACATCGGTCATTATGCTCTTGCTTGGAGGATTCACTATAGCTGCGGCACTGTCAAAGTACGACATTGCACGCCGCATGGCCACGTTTGTGTTGAGCAGGGCTGGAACGAGTCCTCGGGTTGTTTTGATTACAAACATGTTTGTTAGTATGTTCTTGAGTATGTGGATTAGCAATGTTGCTGCTCCGGTATTGTGCTACTCGATTATACAGGTGAGTCTCTTTTTCTTTCTGAGCCGAAATATTTAGTTTAGTCTTGCTGACTGTAATGTGTAGCCGCTCCTGCGCAACCTGCCACCAGAATCGGACTTCTCCAAGGCCCTTATTCTTGGAATTGCGCTTGCAGCGAATGTTGGAGGCGCAGCGTCTCCAATTGCGTCGCCGCAAAACATCATTGCACTAGAGAATATGTATCCCCCTGTGAGCTGGGGTACATGGTTCTTCATATCAATACCCGTCTGCATCATTTCGATTCTTACGATATGGGCTATACTACTTATCACATTCCAGCCTAGCCGGGGCACGACGATTGTTCCGATTCGCCCTGTCAAAGACCGTTTCACAGGCACACAGTGGTTTGTGACTCTCACGACACTCGCAACAATCATTCTATGGTGCTTCAGCCACCAACTTGACACCGTATTCGGCGACATGGGCGTAATCGCAATCATTCCCATGGTCCTCTTCTTTGGCAGCGGTATCCTAACTAAAGAAGATTTCAACAACTTTCTCTGGACCATCATCATCCTCGCCGCAGGCGGCCTTGTCCTTGGTAAGGCCGTGACTTCTTCAGGACTGCTGCACACTATTGCAAATGCGATCACCGAACGGGTAGCTCATTTCAGTCTGTACGGCGTGCTCCTGGTTTTCGCCGCCCTGATCCTCGTCATGGCCACTTTCATCTCGCATACTGTGGCCGCACTAATTGTGCTCCCGCTTGTGCAGCAGGTGGGCGTTGGAATGGAGAATCCGCATCCAAATTTGCTCGTCATGACAAGCGCGCTTATGTGCTCGGTGGCAATGGGACTGCCAACGAGCGGGTTCCCGAATATGAGTATGCTCCCCTTCTTTTCTTCCTTTCGCTTGGCGGTCAGCTGTGAGTGTACCTTTTGGCTAATGATTTATAGCTGCCATCATGATGGAGATTCCCGGAACAGGTCAACGCTACCTCCGTGTCGCCCACTTCCTGACTCGAGGCATACCAGCCAGTCTTATCTCGTTTGTCATTGTTGTGACAGTTGGCTATGTTTTGATGAGTATTGCCGGTCTGTAGCTCTGGAATTTCCCTTTCATGTATTTTGATATTTTAGTTGGATTACATATCCTTTCTTTTGGGTGAAGTGGCACGTGTCGAGTATATGTAGAACCATGTGCGCGAGCAGACGGATTTTTAGAGATATACGTAATACATAATTTTTGAAAAAAAAAAAAAAAAAAAAAGAAAAGAAAACTTCAATGAGCACATTATAATATGATTTGAGGAGAATACATCTCTGCTACTTCATAAAAAAAAGTGGATTAATTCCAAGGATGTTATCCCGGTCTGGCTGCTCAAGGCTTGGGTGTTTAGGGTTGAGCGTTGAGAAGTTTGGCTTATGAAATCAACCGCCAGGTCCACCGTTCCACACCGGAGAATCCGTTCCACCCGTTGAGGCTGCTGCTGATGATGACGTTTTATAGTATATTCAAGTCCTTTCAACATTCTAAAGCCTTTCCAAACAAAAGAGTACACAAAAGGAATGAGGGCGGATGAGCTATTGTAAAGGTCTTCAGCACTTGAGGGAAGTGACAGGCCTTTTAATGCATCAGCCTTGAACACTGTTTTACAGCTTGATATCATGGATGGGCTGTTGCACCTGGCATTTGTAGTAAGGTTTACTGGAAAAGTATGCCGCATATGAATTGGATGAGGCTTGAGTGAATCTTGATCATTGTGATATTGTATCAGCCGTCTTGCAACATAATTGACAAGGAACGTATCGGCTATGCTAGCTAAAACCAGTAAAATTACTCAATAGAGAATCCCACTGGATGTCGTCGACAAGGAAGGTGTCGTCGCCCAAATCGCCGTAGATAGACGGCCAGACTTGGGGTGTTGGAGCAACCTGATTGGCGCGAACTGCCATCATGGAAGACGTATCCTGCCTTGCGTCTTGGGATGGGGCAATTCCAACAATTGCCCTGACTTGATATGGATAACAGCGTGCTAGCAGCCGCATTTTAGAGCAAATGCTCCCTACCATGTCCGTCTCTTTGTCTACAGCAGACATTCCATCACATCTCGTCTCCAATGCGTTGGCAAGCTCTGTGACAAGATTGGGATAGTCTGCTGTATCAACAACGGCCTGCACCTGGGCTTCCACGGTAGAATCGGCGGTAGGGCCTGTAATGAGATCGAGAAGAGTAAATACTGCAGTGGGTATGTAGCCCACGGCGGCACATATACGAGCACTAGTAGTTATTGTTATTTGGGAAACCTCGGACACGGGTAGATTTCTGATAGTCTGAACGAGCTCCTTGCTCTGCTGGATTAAACCCATCAGCATGCTTGTCCGGACTGCGCTGGCAGGCTCTGCAATCCACAGTTCCTCCCGAAGAGAGAATTCTTCGAGCCGCATTTCCACATATCTAATTTCAGTACGTATTGCATTCACTACAACAGTCAGTCAATATCTCTCTCAACAACTTCTGGATCCAAGACACACCTGTTGGCAAAGGGCAGCTTGCGAGATCTTTCTCTATACAAGCCCTCACGCTATCAAATTGGCGCTGCAGCGAGCCACGCGTAATCTGGACGAGAATCCTTCCACCGCTTGCTTGCATCGAAGCGTAAGCTTCATCTATTGTGGCCATGAAAGACTGTAGGTGGATGAATGGCGCAATCCATCGATCTGACAGATGCTCAGCAGATGATGCTATACTCTTAATGCACTCATCGGTTCGAGCATCATGCTTCATGGTAACCGGCCGGCCGAGTGTGCTGCATAAGCTGATATACAGTTAGCCGAAGCTGCATCTACCAACGCAGGAAACCTCACCTAACCGACAGCCAATACGTGCCGAGCAGGGCCCGCTGCTCATCCAAATTTAGATTAGGCTTTCTGTGCAGTCCCAAATCATACAAGGTAGAAACACAAAACTGAATCAACAGCAAAAGTCGCGGGTGATATTTCTCTGCAGGATACGAGTACCATGCGCTGTGAACCAATAGACCACGGAGCAACTCAAGATTCCTCTCGGACCGTGCAACAACCCTTAGCGTAACGTGCTTCATAATCTCCTCGGCGACGATTTTGCGCAGACGGTGCGTACCGCTCATTGCCGCGGCCACGATGCACAAAAAGAGGAAAGGCTCTCGGTCCCTGAGGCGAGCGGCTGTTTCACCGTGTGCAAGCAATACAAAGGGGAACTTGGGAACCAGGTCAAGCTGGAATGTCGTAAGCAAGCGTTCAGCCTCGGCTTCACTCAAAAGCCCTCGATCTACAATAGACGGTTGGCCCTCCAGAGCAGAGCTGGTTGGTGGCTCGAGGCCGTGTGACGGGTCTTTGGCAGCATCTAGCAGCGCATCGATGTCAGTCGAGTCCAGCACGGGGTCATGAGATGAGCCCAAGTCGTCGATGAACGGATTAGAAGAAGTATCGGGCGATGTCGCCTGCGCGTTCTGTCGAGTCAAGACAGCCAGCTGCGACATCAGCTGGTCGACCTTCCTTTCAAGCACATCCACACGGCTGCGTTCATAATTAACAAATTATCAACAACTGCCATGTGCGTTAGGAAGGATTACTTAGGTCCAGCTCTGTGCTTCCGCCTCGTCTGCGGAAGGTCGAGGTATGTGCATGACTTGCCCAAACGAGCGCACCGCTGGCACAGGTTGGTGGTCTGCGGCGTGCATTTTGCCTTGGCAGCCGTACACGCTACGCATGCCCTCCTCTTGACTGCAGATACTGTGGCGTTCATGAAGTTCCAAGGTTGGTGGAAACGGAGCGGCTGGTTGATGTCGATGGATGGTTGCTGAGCAGTTGGACCGGAGAAAACGGACCATCCGGTCGGGGCGCTTTGTAATCCGCCGAATATATATAAAATTACTATATAAGGAAGTAAATCGCACGAACATCGCAATGGAATCAACAGTAGATCAATTTCCTCATAAATGAGCTATATATTTATTATTCCTTGAATAAAAATATAGAATGTCTTCATACGCCATCACCGGAGCCTCCAAGGGCATTGGCCGCGAGTTCGTGCGCCAACTCGCCGCTGACTCGGCCAACACAGTGCTAGCTATTGTGCGAGACCCCAACTCGTCCGCCATGTCTGAGCTCGCCTCCAATCACCCTAACTTGCACGTTATCAAAGGCGATGTTACGGACCCAAAGTCTATTCTGGAGGCTGCCTCAGCTGCATGCACCATCACAGGTGGCAAACTAGACGTGCTTATCCACAACTCCAACGCCGTTGATATGGCCACCATGCCCTCCAACCCGACCCAATTTCCCTTTGATGCCGAAGCCATCAAGGCAATGTTCGACCCGTCGTTCAATACGGCTATTTATGGTGGTCTTTGGACGACAAATGCCTTCCTGCCCCTGATTGAGAAGGGCATCCAGAAGAAGATTGTGCACATTTCCACCGCCATGGCAGATATAGATTTGATCAAAAAGACTGGTGTCAGCTACGCTGTTGCATACTCTGTCGCAAAGGCTGGGATGAATGTCCAAGTCGCCAAATACGCAGCAGAACTTGCGCCTAAAGGCATCAAGGTGTTAGCTTTAAGCCCTGGATGGGTTAATACGTGGGAGGGTAAGTAGTCTTTTACCTTCTTTGTTGCAACAATACTGGATACTGATGTTATCGCAGGGGAGAAACCACCTCAGGTGGTAGAAGCGAACAAGGTCATGCTGAAGCAGTTTCAAGCAGCCGATCCTGAACTCAAGGGGCAGATTCAGCCCGAGGAGAGTGTTAGAAAGTGCCTAGAGGTGATTGAGCGTCTGGATTCCGAGACAAGCGGCTTGCTCATAAGCCATAATGGAGATAGAGCAAGGTGGACATAGGTGAACTGATCAAATACTTGATAAAAATTCAGCTTGGAAGAGCTAGAGCAATCTTCCAAGGCTTGAAAACTTTTTTGACACATTATGATTTCCTTTTAAAACACCTCAAGCGCATTAACGGGCCTTTTCTCAATTGTACATTGGATTATTAACTTCCATTAGGTATAATTTGCAGAATCTAGCATTATTAATCATAGATAGCATCGAAATCTACTACACTAAGCTAAATAAAAGACGACCATAGCTGCATTTGGCATGCGGGAGTATGATTGTTGACAAGATGCATTGTTTGTTAAGGTGCTAGCAGTAACGATAAATATGAATATAGGAGAGGAGCATCAACTTGGAAAATGGAAAATTAGACACAAGATCCCTGACATAATATTAGAAGTATTCGCTCAAATCGATTCAACGTCATTGGTAAAGATCTTCCGAATCGTGGAGGGGGAAAAAAAAAAAAGAAAAAGAAAAAAGGTCGTCAACCCGTAACAGCTTGATTTTCGATCGTAATAGGCAAAGGAGAAAAGGGAATGTCGATTTCATTTGCTTTAATTCCTAGGAGCTATGAGTTAGGCATGTTACTAAAGCTGACAAAACGGGTTATTTGATATAGTTTCACTTACAACAACCCCAAAGTTAGATCACCATGAATCTTAGCCTTGAGTTGAACTTCAATATCCAGATTCAGATCCAGCCGCAGTCGGAGCTGCTCATCCTTGCCGCCATCATCATCCTTTTGTCCACCACCGAGCACTCCACCGACAGCTTTACCGGCTGAGTCGGTAACGCCATTGACGGCTTTTCCAGCTGTGTTTTGAACCATGTCTGTTGCTCCGTTGACGGTGTTACCGACATCGCCTACGCCTCCGAGAGGACCTAGTTGACCTCCGCCTCCTTGCTGCTGCTGTCGGCTACCGCCACTGCGGGCACGGTTGCGACGGCCGCCTCGTTGTTGCTGTGGTTCCATGTCGCTACGGTCGATTTCCTCGGTGTCTTCAGGATCTTGTTGTCTCCGTACTCTTCTATTTGGACGACTCTGTCGGTTTCGTCGTCGGGGCTGTGGTTCTGGTTCTGGTTCCGGCTCTGGCTCCGCCTCGGGCTCTGGTTTTTGTTCTTCTTCGTCGTCGTCGCCGTCAGGTTCTTGTTTTATAGTCTCGGATTGTTCTTCCTCTTCTTCTTGTTTGGGTTCTTCTTCCGGCTGATCTTGTTCCGAAGGCTTTTCTTCTTCTTTCTGAGGTGGCTCCTCAGCGGCAGGCTTCTTCCTGTTAAGCTTGGGTGGCTTCTTCTGCTGCTGTTGTTGAGGGGATTGAGAGCCAGCTGGGGAGTTGGTCTCTTGATTGAGGTCGGGGTTGGAGCTAGCTTGTTCAGATGACATGATGGAAAGAGAAAAAGAAAATCAACGGAACTTGTTTGACGGTTAGAGGGGAAAAACTTATATGATATTGACAGTAGATCACATCGCCTATATACATGATGAGGTGGAGGGATGTCAATTAGTGCTAACAAGGGAGCTCTCCCGACGTCAGACGAGGAGCCTAAGTCTGTGCTTGCAGCGTCATAACCCCCCACCGATGCACTGCGATGAATCGATCATGAGAAAATGACGTTTTGGGGTTGACCCTGTCAACAAGATCGGCTGGCCTCTGATTGGCTGCAGGGCGATCGGCCGTTGGATTTGGTAATTTTAGTAATTTCAAGCACGGGGAGGGTGGGGTGGCCACGACTCCCATGTGGGTGGCCCGAGCCCTGATTGGCTGTACTGTGACGTCAGCTTGATGATGTTCCTTTCTATTTGTGTCTATTTATACTTGTTTATGCTGTATGGAACGTATGGTCGTACTGCATTCCCTGGTACTACTCCAGTCGCTACGAGGAACGGGTCACACATATCATCATCTTTCATCCAATGAGTTTTGGCGCCATAAACAAAGACACAAGTCATACATATGTACTATGTAGCCATTCCGGGTGTGTTTCGGAGAAATCATCGGCCTGTCAACTGGGGGGTACGGTAATAAACTCGATTAATCGTCCCGGGCGTTGTGGCTTGAGCTGACAAGGTTGGTCTTCCGTCATAGTTTGATTAACTTCTAGCATAGACCGCTAGGCGAGAGTCTGACACCTAGTACATGATACCCTTAACATCTTAATGTCGAAGGTATAACGTCATGCAAGCGATCACTGTTGTCATCGCCAGTACTTCTGGCTCCTAGGTAAGTGGCGTAATTCATCCACCCCGCTATGTGCATAGCTATCTCAGGTAGAATGACGTCTAAGCCTATTCTGCCCCTTTATGTATACTGATTCCAATAAAAGAACTTTGTCTCCGCAAATTATTGCGGCCGTGAGCATACCTTAGTGATACAGGGAGGTTACTCGTCTTGTCTACTCCTCGCAAGAAAAGGAGAAGTGCAAAAATACACACTTGACAATAAACGAAGGAAAGAGAATTCCTCTTCGAAATACCCGCGGACATGGCCGCTACAGCAGAAAAGCCTAGAACGGAAAACAACCCCCAAGAGGAGGATGACTACTATTCCCAGGACGGCAGTGACTACGACTCCTATTCAGAAGACGACATAGATGAGCCCTTAACCGAGTCTGAGGACGAAGGAGGACAACAACAACAACACCGAAGGAAACCTCGCACACAGCAAGCTGAAGCCGACTATTACGATGATGACGACGACGACGACGAGGATGACGATTATGATGATGATGAAGACGATGCGGCGGTAGCTCCCTATGGGCGCAATGATGCTATGCAGCAGAATAGGCAAGGTGGTGGCAGAATGGAACCTGCTCCGGATGCTAAAAAGTCCGCAGATGAAGAGGATGGTCTGAAGCTGAAGGTGGAGGTTAATCTCGAGGTTGAGGTTGAGCTAAAGGCTGCTATACACGGTGACCTGACTCTATCTTTACTGTAAGTTCTTACTTTGTCCCCTTTTACACGCCTTTGATTCTCGCTAACTGTTTTATAAGTGCCTAAAATGGAGGAAAGTCCCTTTCAGTGCCGTCAACTCTTCGCTCTCGTCGAACCTCGCAATACGCAGCCCACACGTCACCAAGCCCTTTTGTTATGGCCGTACCGCAGCACGATTACAGTGTATAGATCAGCCTGGCCTCATTTCTTTTTTGTTTCTTTCTGTCGTCTTCGATGCATCGTAACGATTTTTTGTTGATCATGATAGCGATGTTTGATTGCTTGATATCTGATTTCCTTGTGATATGGATGCTATTTAATTCTGATAATCGATTTCCCAATACTCCTTCAAATGATCTACTATGTATTACTTGCAACTAAACAGGATCCTACATTGCCCTAACTATAACCCTAACCCTGAGTAAGCCGATACAGCATTGTGATTGGCTGTACCGAAATGAAGCCTGAGGCAGATTTTGTCGATTGAGGATCGTTGAAATAGTGACAGTGCAGATTTCTTGGAAAGACAAAGTAATAGCCCTCACGATTTATATACGTGTAGAAAATACTAGAAATCATGCTGCAAGAGTTATGTGTGAGTCTGTTCTCGGCGGCCTGACTAGCCTAGTGACGGCGAATTATGACCGCTATTCCGAATACAGCATGTAATCATCCTCCAACACCGTATTTCTCAGGGGTTGCACCTAATTGGCCAGAATAGGCATCAGATACATGTCTCAGTTGACCCGTATTCTGATCATAAATATGGCCTCAACCCCCCTGAACATTCTCTTTATATGCAATACTAGCTAATACAGCGTTCCGAATCCGTTGTTACCTAGCTACCTAGGTAAAAGCCGATCCTGCCTACCCGTGCGCCTGCAAGGCAACACCGCCAACGACCATCGCCGTCTTGTTTCCCGCCATCTTTTATTGTAAGCAATAAACGACTAGTTTTAGCGACAATGAGTAATACAGAGAATGGCTCCAATAACAGCCTCCATGAACGCCAAACCGAAGGCAAAGCGTCTAGCAAAGAGCAGCTTCAGCAGCAGCGTATCTGCGCGCATATGAACAGCGATCATCGCGATACTCTCTCGCTATATCTACAAGTCTACTGCAAAGTTCCTTCCAAAGAAGCGCAATGGCCAAAAATGGAGAAAATTCGGCTCGATGGAATGACCATTTCGACGGCAAACTCTCCAGACAGCAAATCGCGCACAAACTTCGTTGTACCCTTCGAGCCTGCCTTGAATGGATTCGGTGACGCTCGCCACAGAACCGTCGAAATGCACAAGTACTGCCTCAAGGCTCTCGGTCGCTCCGATCTTACTATCCAGGAGTATCGCGCGCCAACCGGATTTGCCGCCGTGATGTTCACCACGTGCTTATTGACTTTTATTGCTTTCTCTCGCCGAGCGCATTTCGAGCCGGGCTCTGAGCTCTACTCGCGTGTGTTTCAGTATGTCCCTGGCTTTGCTACTTTCTGCTACAGTATTCAGCCGCTTCTCATCCGCATAATGGCGGTGATTCACCTGGGCGAGGCTTTGCATCTATGGTTCTACAGATTACGACCTCACAATATCCGCTTTGGTTCGCGCCTGTGGCTTTGCTGGTTTGTGAACGATTTCATCGAAGGCTATACCGCATTACAGCGATTCGATGCCCTCGTAGCAGAGAAACGGGCCGGAAAAGCACAGCATTAGCCAAATCTTCAGGGCTAAGAGTTCTTGGAGAAAGAGATGTAAAGTGTCCGTCCATTCATAGTTTTTATCTGCGAGGGTAGAAAGTCTTGTGGTTGGATTTCGAGATGGCAAGAATGTTAATCAGGTGACTTGCATTTGTGGCAAATATTGATATTGATATTGATCTTGTGTTGTGAAATCTAGCCAGATATCCATAGTCCGTTTCATATAACTATTAGTGATAATTCCATAAGATTTTGAAAGTTTAGATGTGGCTAAGATTTTTCGGGGCCGCGGCGCGACGCCCATTGGTTCCACGTGACTGACTGCGCTAGTCCGCATGAGGCTAGAGCGAATAGGGCACACTAAGCGAGCAAGTCTCGGTAGGCACACTGCGAAACGAAATTCAAGCCCCGTCGCTAAGTCGTTCTATTATCTCGACCACGACAACCCATACGACAACCCAGCGCGCTGTTTCCGGTGAACGACCACAGGTTTTGAGGTTAGTTGAAAGACTTGTTTTGTTATTTCTCCCATCAGATATCCGGCCTGGTGCAATTTCTCGAATCGTCGAAAAGAAAGGAAGAAAAAAAAAGTTTCTGCAAAGAGTGGTCTTTGACCGCTGTGTTTTGTGATTCTCGGGCTGTTGAGGAATATCAAGGACGAGATCAAGTGAGCGAAAGAATAGACGACAGGGTTTTCCAAAAAAAAAAAAAAAATCAGCAACAGCCTTTGGAATTGCATATTCACGGTCGATACATGCTCCCTTGAAGTTTCAGTTCTCGATTCTTCTTTCACCTGGCCGGATATCTTTTTTTCAGTTCATCTTACCACCGCAATCCCAGTGACTAACACTCTATCTCGACAGTGGTCCAGTTTATCAAACGCGAATATGGGTATCTCTCGTGATTCTCGCCACAAGCGCTCGGCCACCGGTGCTAAGAGGGCCACCTACCGTAAGAAGAGGTACGATATCTCATGTCCCGAGCGTTGCGATGTGTGCTGGTGAATTGTTAAACTTACCACTCTTTTGCTGTACAGAGCCTTCGAGAAAGGTCGCCAGCCAGCCAACACCCGTATCGGCAACAAGAGAGTCCACGTTGTCCGCACCCGCGGTGGAAACACCAAGTACCGTGGTCTGCGCCTCGACTCCGGTAACTTCTCGTGGGGATCTGAGGGAATCTCCCGCAAGGTCCGCGTGATCGTTGTCTCCTACCACCCTTCCAACAACGAACTTGTCCGCACCAACACCCTCACCAAGTCCGCCGTCGTCCAGGTCGACGCTGCTCCTTTCAGACAATGGTACGAGGCACACTACGGTCAGAGCATTGGCCGACGGCGCCAGCAGAAGTCTGAGGTCACCGAGGAGAAGAAGAGCAAGAGCGTTGAGAGCAAGCAAGCTGCCCGATTCGCTGCTTCCGGCAAGGTCGAGTCTGCTTTGGAGCGCCAGTTCGAGGCCGGTCGTTTGTACGCCGTTGTCTCCTCCCGCCCTGGCCAGAGCGGTCGTGTCGACGGATACATTTTGGAGGGTGAGGAGTTGGCATTCTACCAGCGTGCCATCAGGAAGTAAATGAAAGTTGTACTTCCAATCAAATATGACAATATAATTTTTTTCAAAATTGCAAAAGAAAAAAAATTACAAGAGAAATTACATGCGATGGCTGGTTTGCAATGTGCATGGGTGGTATTGGAGTTTTGCAATTCAGCAATTCCTTTCCAGAAACAAAAAATCATGTTTTTATGATCTGGGGCATCTACGGATGCAAACGTCTGTAGAGCTTCGAACTGTCTTACCAATGGAACGATTTTTTTGCCTTTACTCTCTCGTCTTGAGACAGTGTTTGTAGTTATGTACGTTGTATACTTTGCAGGGAGATGCGGCTGGCCAATTATCGATGATTGGTCACGTTGTCCGGCTTTGTGACGCAGCTTGCCTCTACCTCAATTAATCTACGTATAGCCAGCCATATGATTAACCAGAACGAAGAAAAACGTAAAAATGAGTTCAGAGTCCCAAGCCAAACCAACCGTCAAGACTCGAGTATGCATGATATCAGATACACACACTGCAACCCCCTTCCCAGCAGGCGCCCTCAACAAAGCTTACAGATACCCACTCCCCAAATCCGACATCTTTTTACACGCAGGAGACCTGACAAGAACTGGGCGCCAGGCCGAACACGAGGTCATAGTTGATATGCTCAGAAGGGACGTTGATGCAGAACTGAAACTCGTCATTGCCGGCAACCACGACCTTACGCACGATAAGGAGTACTATGCTCGCAAAGGTCTAATGAGACATGGATCGGCGCGATTAGAAGATCCAGATGCAAACCGGGCTTTGTACACGGATGAATCAGCCAGGAACGCTGGTATTGTGTACATGGAGGAAGAGGTGAGGACATTCAGTTTGAAAAACGGCGCGCGGTTCACAGTATATGCATCGCCGTATACGCCTGAATTCTTTGGGTGGGCTTTTGCCTACGAGAGGGATGAAGATCGATTCAATCCTTCGACTCCGATGTCTTCTCGCAATGTGAAAACTTGGGTGCCGTCCTTCCCGGATGTCGATATTATGCTTACTCATGGCCCCCCTCTCGGATTTCTGGATGATGTTGGTGGTATGCGGAAGGGCGTTGGGTGTGAAAGCCTTCTCAAAGCGTGCGAACGTGCCAGACCCAGACTACATGTATTCGGGCATATCCACGAAGGATTCGGTGCGGTGCGACATAATTGGAGCAACGATAATGATAATGATAATGACAGTGACGCCGGCGAGATCTCGCTAGACTTCGACACGGCTCTAGAGCAGAGATGCTACAGCTACGATATGTCTAGCGATGCAAAGAAACCACTGAAGTTTGGCGAGGAGACATTATTCGTGAATGCGAGTGTTGTGACGGTGAG
This sequence comes from Talaromyces atroroseus, assembly GCF_001907595.1. Taxonomy (NCBI): domain Eukaryota; kingdom Fungi; phylum Ascomycota; class Eurotiomycetes; order Eurotiales; family Trichocomaceae; genus Talaromyces; species Talaromyces atroroseus. Next base: position 1,332,673 of record NW_017971438.1, on the reverse strand, counting down.
ATACCATGCTAATAATGCACCGTGGGTCGTCGATCTGGATTTGCCTCTTGCTACTTCCCAGTAGCATCCCAGGAAGGACGAGATTCAACCCAACAATAAATGTTCTTCCCTTCTGAATTGCACAAAGATTGATAATTTAATGATCACAAATTAACGACATGACAGTGAGTGGTTGTTACGAGGTACACTTGGGACGCTCATCTTTATAGACGGCATTGGTACAAACAACCTTGAAAAGTCTAGTCATGAAATTAGAGAGTTAATGAAGACCGAGTGTGCACTCATCCCTAGAACAGATCGATTGGTTCCACCAATTGTTTATACATACATGGGTAGAAGAAAAGAGTAATGTTTTTTTCCAAAAAGAAATATAGATCAATCGGTATGAAAATGGAAAATAAAAAAATTCAGAGAACACGCAGTGTCTCAACTTTGCCTGTAAGACTGGTATCAAAAAAGTAGAAATGTAAGACATCAAAGAGAAGAAATAACAAGTCCATGTGAAAGATGAAAATCAAGAGAGAAAAGTAATAAAAAAAAGTATAGTGGGCAAGCTTTTATCCTTTGAAAATCCAAAATTGAAAAAGGAATGATTGGAATGTAATGCACATGACTCAAAGGGAAAAAAATTTAGGAAGAAATTAACAAGATCACTGATCATTCTTCGTGCAAAGGCTCAACTAGGATACCATTGCTGCCGTTTCCACCGTCACGAACATTGAGCCGGCTTGATTTCTTGTTGATGCCCTTTAATATGCTGAATCTTTTCTTGACCGAATCGCGAACTCCACCAGCTGAAGCGGAAGATCCATTAGAGTTGTTTCCATGGCTTTGTTCATAGGAATTTGCAGCAGATATCGTGACTGAGTGGTTTTTATTCAAGTACCCAAATCGTTCAGACGTTGAAGGACGTTGTTCAGACTGGGAGCTTCGTGGTAAGGCTGTTTGCGCACCGTTCCATTCTCCGCTATTTAACACGGGCGTGCTCTTTTTCGATTCCAGTCTGCCGTTTCGTGCCGACTCTCCACCTTGCGACTTGATAGACTTATTCGTTGCACTACGAGCCCGTGACTGATCTCTGTGTTGCTGGTCTCGCTGATGATCATCAGCAACATACCCAGTAGTTGTCGTTTTGTATTTCATCTTGGGATCACCACCAAACCAGCTTCGTCGCCGGTCGCTCTTACCGCCACGGCTAGTGGCATGTGAGTGAACTGTTGCTGCATCGTCATCATGATCCTGAATGGTAAGGGATTGACGGCTAGACTGCGCATCCGCCAGCTGTCTCAAGTCGGGAGACCCGTGCACGGTGTTTGCCGTTGCAACAGAAGCCGATGCATGATGATTAGCCCTTTTGAACGGGTTCGCAATGCTAATACGATGGCTGAGTGAGGGCTTTGCAGTGTGCCTCCGCTGACTGTTGGATCGTGAACTGCGTATAAGCTCTTGCTCTGGACTGAATGATCGACCTGCTAGTTCCGCGTTTTGCCCATTGGTATGGGGAGTTGATCGATTACTCGAATGATTGGCGCTCTGAGGAGGTGAAAGTGTTTGTGTTTGTGCATGCGCAGCAAGAGACGCGATCTCCGGGCCAAAAGCATATTCAAATCGATTAAGAAGTTCAACCTGAGTAGCTTGATAAGACGGCCGAGAGTACAGTGCCACACAACGCTTGATCGTAAGCGCATGGTCTATCAGAGCGACTGCAAGTGCATTTTCTAGCGGGTCAATTGGTTTCTGCTCGGTCTCCTCTTCTTCGTCCTCCTGCCCTGCCTCATCTTCATCATCATTACCCTTGGCTAAGAACGGGCGGTAGACTGCAACACAGCTAGAGTGCGCCGCTTCCAAGTCAAGAAGTTGCACCAAAGCTTCTGTCAGCCCCGAAAGGGTGGAATCATCGCCAGAAATTGCATGCTGTTCAAGCAAGTGTAGTTCCTGTGTCTTTCGCCATGTCCGCTCAATAGCGGTCTGCAGGGGCGTCAATCCAACCACGTCGGTGCCTACAATTTCGCTTCGGCGCAGAATATTGGGAAATGGCTCAGCCGTCGTAAAGATTGTCTTCTCAACCCATTGCTCTTTGACATTCAGACCGCTGGTGTGGCGTTTGGAAGTATAGGAGAATTGGACAGGCACCGATATAAGTAGGTGCTCACGTACAGAGTGAGGCACCTTGGAACGTTGATATACCGGATGCAGGATCTCCCTATGAGGGCTAACAGCACTGATCTGCAAAAACTGGCCTTCGATATCTTCAATATTCGATGAAGATGCAATCTGCGCAGCAGGGTGCAGCTTCTGAATGCGATCCGTGAATGAAACCATGCGCTCATTTGGTGAAGCCTCGAAGATAAATTGCTTGTCTCGGAGAGTTGGAGGGAATCCCAGTCCCTTATAAGAGACGCGGAAATAACGAGGAAAACCTTTCTCTTCTTTAGAGATCATTTCATAGATCTTGGCCATAGAGCCCTGTGCTCGTGAAAGTTTTCCAAAGTCCATGACTATATGCTCATACTGTTCAATCAACTCTTTGTAGCAAGCAAGGGCATGTGTCCAAGCCTTTCCATCCTCAAAGTACTGAATAATCTCGAAATACAAGGCTTCTTTTCTCTCAAAAGCAGACTGTTCTGGATATGCAGGGTTTGATAGCGCCGGGACTATCCTTGTCGGTTCCCATGAATATAGATCGGCATGAAACTGCAGGGCAAGGCCAGCTTGGGTGTGGTTCTGCTCAGCGGCTTGAGATTGGGCCAGTTCGTGCACATATCGTATGAAAATGTCCTCCCTGTCCATATCTTTCATGAACTCCATGAGTCGCAGCGTATGTAGGTTCTCGGTGATACCGCCACTGTTACACGCTACCAAAAGTTCAAGGAGTTCATCTATCGTAGCTATGAGACCCTTCACGTCTGTGGCCAAGGCCTCATCCGAGTCTTGAATTTTTTCGAAAAGGTCCAGTAATTCGGTGATGAAAAGCTTTTGCGTGATGCTCTCATTCATATTTTTCTTTTGAAAAAGGATATCAAGGCTCGTGACTATCTCCATCTCAATGATGGATAGATCTTGGTTGAGATCCCACTCGCTGATAATCATGGTTTGCAAAACCTCGACTGCAACTCGCCGGAGGCCTTCGTGAACGCTAAGACACAATTCAATGATCCCAGGGACAAGATTGGGAACATATTGCACCTGGTAACCGCCCAATTTGTGCAAATCATATTTTGTTCTCTCATCTTCGGTAGTCTCCCATCCAATTGCCTCCCAAGTTGTTCGCAAGAGTGCGGCACCTTGTTCACGAACATCGCCTCCAATTTTCCAAACCGCTCTGCGTTTCTGTTCGGGGAATGTTTCGAGAACAAGTGCATCACTCGATACCACCTTCAGCAATGTCGTAAAAAAGAGCTCCCACAATTTCATATCAAAATTGTCAGCCTCGTCTGGCGGGGGGAGGAACGAACTGGCCAATAGAGACGATAGGTTTTCAAGATTCTTGACAGCTGCACGATGATTGTATATGTGAAAACTTAGCCAGTCTTCAGGGTAAGCCTCGCAGCTTATTATGGACTTGTGTGCTTCTAGTGTATTAGATATGAAGATGGCCATGTCGTCTGGTTTGAGAATAGGTAGCTTGGGGTTCTGAATGTTGGAAAGGGCAGCTATTAGACCAGCCAGCTCAACGAGAGCCTCGTCAAACTTCTGCTTGCGTTCAGACGCCTTCACCTGAAAGGGAAATGATTTAGAATAGAGCATAGAGAGGTAATCGGTCTCGTCGACACCCTCCAAAGCAATGGCACAGTAGGACGAGGTAATTTTGCCCATGAAGGAATACAGCTGAGGAGAAAGTTGTTGTGTTGAGAACTCTGCCACAATTGAGGTACAAAGGCGTACTTGATCACGATACTGATCGGAAACATCACCAGTGTTGCCCCAGTATGGGTCAAGCCATCCAAAGCAGCAGGAAATCAAAGTATCTCTATCTTCTCCAGAAGCGAAAATGTTGAGCTTGGTGTAATTTTGGATCAAAATAAGTTTATACAAGACAAGCATTCCTTTGACGTCCTTACAAGAGTCCATGAAGCTCAACGCAATCATTATGATCTCGTCATTGGGAAGGACATTTGCAAGTTCGGGAAGCCATGTGTGAAAGTGTTGCACCACCAGAGTCTTACTGCCAACCATGACAGGAGAAGGATTCTTCATTAAGGCCTCGAGAGACTTGAATATTGAGTGCAGGTCGCGGTTGAATGTCGGTTGCACATTCCTGACGCCAATGCCCTCTTCTTTAAGCTTTTGCTGTTCACGAGCATTGATTATGAACTTCAGCAAGTGCCGTCCAACTTTAAAGGCGGCACGAAGATTGCGCGACTGTTGTGGAGTATCATTCCATTGTAAGAGCCGCAAATAGCTTCGGATCAAGCATGGCGTGGCAAAGGGAAAATTGAACTGTTGTTCCGTGTAATGGTCCACGAGAGGACCGAGATTGTATCGTCGATCGTGAGTAATACCTAGTACTGTCACCAAGGCATTGAAAATGAGATCTTCGTATTCTTCACTCCCCGCATTTTCAACAAGAATTCCGAAAAGAGCATCGAAGACATCACGCAACTGCTTCACAATTTCAATCTGAGGAACAAAGAGTATACGGCGCAGGATTTCCAAGACCTCATTGCCTGTTTGCTTCCTCCAGTTAATAAGCCCCAGTATGATTTGATCTTGGGAATATTGTGTACTGCAGAGGTTTGTCTCAACATGGACGGTGGATAGGGGCCCTGTTACGGATTCATCTGGAACAGAGGAATTTTTGTTCAGTGAACTCCATGGCAGACTGAGATACGCCCCTCTTCCATCTTCGTCCACACTCGATGTGATCTTGTCGTACGAGTGAAGGAGCAGTGAATGAGGTCCGTCATGTATGAAGGCTTGTTGGTTCCAGAGGGGTAGCCAGCAGAGTGCGAACGGAAACTCTGGCGCATCCGCTATGCTCATGATCACATGGGCTCCAGGGACCTGATCAGTTGGAATTCTCAGTCGAATTGTCTGGTCCCATGGCAGATTCCTGTCCGTCACAGTAGTCCTCCAAGCAGTATGGCCGACGCTATTTGAAGAAGCAAATATGCAACGCTCCAGACGCGCTCCGTTACCGTTGCGCACCTCAAGAGTTAACTGAAGGTTCCGGAGGCCAGTGTTCGCAGGAACAGGCACTTGTCCAGCCTGAGGATGGCACAGCAGAGCAGGATAAGGAAATTTTGCACGAGAGATAGTCAGGTAAATATCCGATCTTGAGTGTGCAGGGGCAGCTGCGAATCCCATTCTCCGCGTTTGGGTCACATCATGCATCAACGTAGGATTGTTTCGTACAAGGACATCGGCATCAGAGCCGATGAACGGATAGAAGTGAAGATGAAGTTGAGAAGTTTGATGACACTTGGAGTATCGACCAGACGAGCTTGGTATAATTGCGCGAACAAGGTCGTCGAAGCCGTCACTATTATCTCCACCCTCCTCGCTATCTTCACTTACAGGTGACCAAATATTGATAACATGCTCCGCTTCGGTGTTCTGCCTCACAATATGTGCGACATCAAGAATACCGGCGCCCACAGTGCGAATCACTGTCTTGTCTTTAAGAGAGGCATTATCAGATTGACCCTGAGCATCTGCAGAATCTGCACTTCTGGGGGGTGTCTCTCTAATGACTTCTGATTGCCCAGCCCGAGGTGACTTAGCAGTCCAGACCATGCTGCGGCGCCCTTTTGTGCTACCCTTGACGCTGTGCATAGTGGATGGGCTGCGGTTAACACCATCGTGTGAAGTTGAGGATCGCCCGCCATAGGGAACAGAAGGCCGAGGAAGTTCTGCTGATTGTACCATAATAACGAGATACAAGTGCGCATCTCCGCCTGAGCCTTCACTTACATCTGCCGCACATAACTCTGTGAATAAAGTTTTTAGCTTGCTACTATGAGCCAGTGCCATAAAATTGTCTGCAGATTGTATTTCTAGCACATAGGTCTCTGATAATGGCTTCAGAGTGCCTTTGTCTGTTTTTGCAGACAGATACAAGGACAAGGTGACAAGGCCGGGGTGGGAACCTGACATCGTCTTTATCTCGAGCAGAAGGTGACGAAGTGCGGATGAATCTCCATGCTGTCTCGGGTCGGTGTCAAACATGCTCATCTCTGATTGGAGTTTGGTCAGTTCGATTGCCGAGTCATCCCCAGTCAGCAGTCGGCCGTTTTGGTTCAGATCTCGAACAATAACCTCGCCCGTGAGCATTTTGTTCCCACGCACCAAGTTCCACACAGTCGCCTGTCGGACAGCGTCTTTCTCTTTAGAAGTGAGAACATCATGGAGCAACTGTCGCCTAGCGAGGTCTAGCTCTAGAACAACGTTATACATGGTCTCCACAACGCCATATTGCCGGGTGAGGAGCAGCTCGTGGAGGTTTGTTGAATGCCATTCACGCAGGCACGATGCAATCTCATCAACAAGGGGTTCTTCATAGGAAGTTGGCGTTTCATCACCAATCTTCAGCATTGGAACCGGAGCCGCAGGCTTAGAACCGTTGAGATTCCGGGCAATAATTGAGGACGGCGTTAATGGCACCGAGCCAGACCGAAATGTTGCGACCGAAACTGAGCGTTGGTTCACGCCTGCATCCTCAAGAAAGTTGGCAGTGGTCTGTCGATTCTTCTCGACCTCGTCGGGTGATCCATTAAAATAGCCGTTGGATGATCCATTTGCCAACAAGACATCTCCGTTGTCCAGTGCTTTGCGACTCTCCGCATCTCCCAGGTATTCTCGGACTTCGACACAGTTCTTCGGGAAAATACCAGAAAAAACCCGGGCTTCCAAGGTCTGGCCTTTCACGCTAGTCAATCCAGCCAGGAGTGAAGGCGGCGCAACGAGGTATCCTCGATACCACGAGCCATTGGCGCCTCCTTGTTCAATTATGTACAACTCATCGCCAAGTTCGAGGGGAAGATCGGCCGGCGAGGAGGGTTGGAAAGGGAAAATGGCAACTGCGAAAGCAATGCGAGGCAGAGGCCGCCAGGGCATGTCTGCTGCTCGATCGTTCGGCGCACTGGAATCGGACTAACGACAGCCAAGTGTCTCTTGTGAGGGGTCAAGTCGTAGAGGAATCTGAGGAGGGCGCGACATGCAGAGGAATGATTGTGGTTGGTGGGAAAGCAGTCTCGAGGAATGTCGCGTGGAACCTTTCTCAAAGGAGGTTTGCACGGCGATTCGTATACAGCTGAATGGACTTGCTCTTGGCTTCTAAGTCATGACGATCATTGGTTAGCCTAACAGCTCAGCGTTTGGTACACCTCGGACGAGGACTTCCACTCAATCGTCCGTCGCACATGCACGAGTGTCATATCGTCGTGTTATCGACTGCAACGCTATGCAACTGGGGGCGTCTGAGTCTGGCCGTGTTGCGGCACGGACAACAGTGCAGCCCCTTTACGGTAGTCGGATGCCACAGCACCGCCTGGAATGATGGACGCAAGTGGAAAAAGAGGTCCAGCTAAAGCGCTCACTCACCTTTTCTTTTCGGGCTAAATGCTTTCACCTCTTTGGAACAGACTGGACAAGATCCAACCGCATTGACAGGCACGAGAGGGAGGGAAAGAGAGAGAGGACGGACAGCGAAGCCCGGCAGCTGCTTGATTTGTTACGATCAATACGATACCCGATGCCGTAAAATTACCAATTTAATTTACCTGGATCAGGAACTGCTGGACCGTACCACACTTTATATTTAATATTATTATTGCCGTTGGCCATGTATTGACATTGTAACCAGGCAATCTTAAATCTTGATCTTGATAGACTGTGGAGCGAGCAAATCTCTAACGACCCCTTGATGTTTGATGATCATTGCATCGTATTACTGTTTAGTGTTTACTATTTACTAGCTACCCTGGGCTTTTGTATATACTGTACTTCTAATAGACTATCCAACAACGGCATAGTTACGTATATAAATTACATGCGCCTTAACATGAAAAGCGCACAGCAAGGAAATTGATTTCACAAAAAATGATCAACCTTGCGCACCGACTTTACCCAGTGCGAGAAGAAAGAACGAAGACGAAGAATGACACAAATCCAACCAATATGAACAACATGAAATCCCCTGCGAGAAAATGGG
>NW_017971438.1:1173603-1324491 GCF_001907595.1 Talaromyces atroroseus | reverse complement strand
GGGGGGGGGAAAACAACACTGTTTGCAGGAGGGAAGGAGAAACAAACAGACAAACACCCCAGAAATGCATGCGTGAAAAATTGAATGCAGGATTTTGTCTCGTAGATCAATCGTATATCAACGCGAAAAGCTTTACCGCCGGAAGAGTGCGCCAGCTTCATCCCGACCCCAATCGAGCTCTACCTGGCCTTCGTAAACACTGTCGATGATCATTTTAGTGCGATCATAAACATCCGTGTATCGGTTCTCACACTCTTTGAACACCTTGAACACAAGACTGCGGCTAAGTCCAGGGTCGTCTGCGTCGCCAAAATGTTTCTCAACACGCTTCTTGAGAAGATCTGCCCCGCGTCTCAACTCCTTGACATCATACGACGCCATCAACTTCTTCACCACGTGTTTCGAATGGCTCGTACGTGTGGCAATGTCTGTTGGGTTGCTTGTATTCGCGCGAAGGGATTCCGTTGCCTCTATGAAGTCTAGCAGTTTCCCGAGAGGACGGCGAATGACCGCATCCATATAGAGTTTCATATGCTCGTGATAATCCTGATATGCTCGATCACGCCATCGTTCGAGAACGGTGATACTCCGGGTATCCACTTCTTCAATATAATGATTCATGTTCTCGATGAGAAGAATATGATAGTTGAGAGCTTCTTTGTCTTCCGGGTCACCTACCCCAGTAGTAGCTCCATTGGTTTGACCAGGAGCTTCTTTGGCAATGAATTTCAAGCTTTCCCACATAGCACGGTTGATTTTATTATACGCTTCGTTGACAGCCAGGCGGACATCAGAGAAATTAGACGATGTTTGGCTGGCTAGCATGTTTTCAACGGCCGCAGAAAAGTTGGGAAACGTGCGCATAAAGGAAATAACACCTTTTCGTTTATTGATTTTCACCTTTGTCTCTTCAATTCCTCTGATCTGCTGGTCAACGAACCGGTTGAATAAGCCATTCAGACGATTGAGCAATTTCTGTAATGTGTGCACAATGAAATCCTGATTTGTATCGTCAAATTCAGATACCGCCCCTTCAAGGGCAGCTAACACTCCAACTCCTTGTCTGTGAAGAAAATGGAAAAGTCAGATCATGTGATATAGACCGCAGCGTCTTGATCGATTACTTACAGTTGATCAACATTTAAGACCCAATCGACAAGGTTCTGTATATCAGTTGCCCAGAACGAAAAGATGCCATCCATAATTTGCTCGACTCGTTTGGCAAGTTCCCGATCAGGATCGTGCAATTGCTTTAAGCTGAAGTCCGGAAGCCGTCTCTCATCAGGATTACTAGCCGACACAATGTCCGGGAACTCCGCATTTGCAAGTGAATTCAGGTGAAAGAAATGGACAGCAAAGTTTTGTTCTTCAGAAATCATTCTGATCGTTTCATGCAGCGTACCGGCGAATACCTCAAACGCTTCTAGCCTGCCCTGTTGCCTTTCACCTATAGGTTTCGCTGCATGTGGAGCGCGAACAGTCTTGCCTCTTCTGACAGTCAATTTACGCGCTGCATTAGTTATACCTTCGCTTTCTTTTTCCTTCTCATGATGGGTAAAAAGAAGCTCATTTTCTTCGCCGGAGCTCTTCTTGACGGCCTTCTTCCAAGCCGCAATATTATTCCTTATTTCGCTTTGATATGGCGCTTTGGCGTCATGTTCGTACAAATTGATTATCATAGCCCATTCCGTTGAGCTGACTTCCCGAGCAAATAGCATAAGAGCGTAGTACAGCCAGAGATCCTGACGGGCTGCATTGCGAGCAGTATTATCAAATTTCGTGGCACCGCTCATAGAGCTTGATGCCATATTCGCCCTTGTCTGTTCGCTGGCTTTAAATGCGATGGACATGAACTGCCTGAGACGTTGTAAGAAATAGCGCGCCTCTGCTCGGTACTCATCTTTCTTCTCCCGAATTGCGCGCATTTGCCCAATTTCGGTATCAGCATAGACGCCGACACTACTAGAGTCACCGGCGGCATCGGCCATGCGCTTTTTGTTGTGATGTATATCAGAATCAATGGTCAACATTGCCTTGTAGAGTATAGACAAGCTAGTTTCCGTTTCATGTATGCCATCTGCGCCATTTAACGACGCCTCTTTCAACGGTCGTAGATCCTCGGTTGAAATGGATAGTGTTTGTAGAAGATTTTGCAATTCACTTTGAAGAAGCTTTTGGTTGGCAGTCTGAACCTGAAGACCTTGGGATTGTGCTTCGATGTATGCAACGTCATCATGGAGAGTCTATTGTTTTATGAAGCGTATAAGCGAAAGTAATTGATCGAGTGAGATAGAAACTTACCCCAAGTTCATGAGAATAAAGCGTTAAAAGACCATCAAGCTCCTCGCATTCTTCGATTGTCCGATCAATGAGCTTTGCCAATTGATCAATTTTACCTTCTTGCTGTTCAATATTCCCAAGCCAGCTGATAGCTTGAACTCGCCCAATTTCTCTCCGAATATCTGCTTCTAGATCTTCAATTTTCTTGTCGTCGCTCAGACGACCATTCCAACCTAAATCGGTGAGGATTTCATCGAAGTAACCATCTGTACCCGCAAGAAGACTAGTTTCAATATCAAGGGCTTGGCAATACTTCGCAATATTATCTTCACGGCGTCTCCGACGCCGTTCTTGAGCAGGTGAAACGGATCTCGACCTAGCTTTCTCAGTTGTCTCGGGCAAAGGAACAACAGGGGCTTCGATGGTCACATCAACGGGTGGTGGAGAAATTTCATCTGCGTCTGCCCGAGTAATCTCAACCTTTGGAGGCTCTTGAGCAGGAGGTACTACTGAGGGAATTGGCTCGCTGATGGCTACTTCTGGCGTGGCAGGAGACTTGGTTGATTCGCTACTCGCACCACGCAACAATGGGGCTGGTACAACGCCTGTAATGCCATCGGGTTCACTTGTTGCCTGAGGCTTGTCCTTTGCTAGCAGGCGCTCGCCGGCACCACCTGCCCTGGGCTTAAACGCGTTATACGCGGTAGCCGCCTTACGAAAAGCGCCAGCGACATCTTTCGCCGACTTCTTCTTAATCATAGGCCCGAGACCAGGGCGATGAGCTTCGGGTTCTTCTTCTTCATTTACCACAGGTGATATGGTTGGTTCCTCGGGTGACATGGCATGCTGATCAGGTTCTGTGTGGGCTTTTGCTTGCTCCGAGGGCTCAGGTTCAAATGGAGCTGGAGGAGCGACCACAGGTTCCTGAGCGGGCTGCACAATAGAAGCTTCAGAAGTCGCAATAGCGGTAACGGTCTCGGTCTTGATCGATAACTTAACTCTGGAACTGTCTGATGAGCCTGGTCGAAGAGAAGGTGGAATATCCAGTTCAAGATTTCTAGATGATCGATTCGAAATATTGCTGCCTCGAGAAGGTGGCGCATTGCCTCTGCTCGATGGTCTCGATCCTGGACCATTAGGTTCCAATGCTGAAGACTGGCTGTGGAAGGGGACCGTTGAGCCAGTCCCAGCTGTGCCAGGACGTAGTTGCTCTCGAGAGACGTCCAAGGCTTGACTGTAACCCGCTCCATGCGGTTCCCTTGCTTCACGGGTGTAGGATGCTTGTTGGAGGTTGGGAGGGCCACCTTCTCGTCCTCTAGAGACTGCTCGATCTGTAGCTTTATGACCGGCCAGATCCATATTCCGTTCTGACGGCAGTGGTTCAGCCACGAAACCATTGGTATTTGGTGGAAACCCATCGCGTTCTTTGGGTATATGCGGAGGCCGGCTAGGTGATGGAGACGGTCGTGGCACCTGTTCGCGACTTGGCTGGGGTCGGAGCTTCTGCTCCTCAGACGTCTGTGGTCTCGGTTCATTTTTCCCAAGCTGACTCGGTTGAGGTCCTTGCGAAGACGGCGGGCCTGGCTGCCTTGTAACAGGTTCAGGGTGCAGTGGTGGTGCTTGAGGGACATCACCAATTAATGCTTGCCTTTGCTTCTCGTCAAAGCCAATCAATTTCGGAACCCTGCCGCCTGTATACTTTTTGTAGATTTTCACAAGACTGGCAATGAAGAAATCTTTCTCCTTGAAGTTCGCCGCCTGCCAATAGTAGGGTTTTCCTACGGTCACAACAAATCCCACGTTCGATGCCCACTGTTTGTGCTGTTGTTCGAGTTGAGTAGATGGCTGTAAGTCACTGAAAGATTGTATGGCGTTCAAGTCGTCCAGCATCCATGTTTTGCCTATGGAAAATGACCCATCGCTATTTTCACGAGCCTTATGCATACGAACGCGGCCTGATTTCCTCAACGCGACAATGATCAATCGAGGTTTCTTGTTCTCCGGGGGAGAGTTCGGTGGCGACGGCGTGGACGGGTATGCCGCATCTTCGGTAATTCGTATATGAGTGATATACGATTCGGTCACTAATTACACCAGAGTAAGTATCTTCCAAGATGCAATGGAAAATGAACAGTTTGTCTGCTTGTGCATAGATGGGTTCGAGGACAGAGACTAGCATACAGGCGCCATCGTCATCCTGCTTGGAGAAACAGCTCATCATAATCCTCCTTTTTTCATCTTGAAACATATGGGCCCTCGACATTGTGCCATCCCCTGCAGCTGATTTGCCCTCTGCGGCTTGTCTTCGGGCTCGCTGGCCAGGAGAATCATATCCTCGAGAAGTCGGTCCACCTAATGTTGCCATTTCGGGAGCTGTCTCCTTCAGGAGGCGTCAGAGCCCCCTCACCGTAAGTTCGTACGAATCGTCAATGAGGAGCTGGAACACGCGAGCGCATCGAGGCTGGATTTTTCCAGACCCGCTGGAAGTTAGCTAAGTGTGGACTGTCTGTAGCTCCTGGAGTAGGGGTATTGCGGAGGGATAGGAAGTCCGGAATGCGACCCATACAGTTGGAGGTTCCCCTAGCGAATAGCGGCGCTGGCGGCTTGGATGCTTGCTAAGCTATGGAACACACACTGTGAATGGCTCCCCACATGCTTCAACGTCATAAATCAATTGAAGTGCATCGTGACAAGAAGAGCTTTCGGAGCTCCGTACTCAACTGCAATCGCCAACATGGACGACGGCCATAGGAATGCCTGCCTGCCTGACTCCAACGCTCCTTCCTGAAGAACAGCAAGTGCTCATGGAGGCCTGAGGCTTGGGCCTATAGCCAATCACAGCACGATTCTACTCACCGCCCTACACTTGTATCGCACTTTTCCTTTTTAGGTTTTTTTTTTTCTTTGTTGATAGTGTTCCTGGAGCAATTTTTTTTCACCTCAACACCCAATTAACATTTCCACCATTTCGAAAATGGCATCGAAAAAACAGTCAAAGTCGGCTGCGTCTGCGAAAGCTGCTGCAGAGGTACAGAGAAAAACTTTCCAATAAGCATACAATTATTAATACTGACGGATTCGGATTATTCTATCTAGAAACCTATTGAAAAAGCACCTGAGAGTCTCGTAGCAGCGATTGTAACGTTTTTCGACACCCATGGCTACACCGCTGCTAGCAAGGCTCTGATCAAGGAGGAAAAGGAGCGCAACGGAAGGACGATCGCAGCTAGCAAGAACACGTCACTGTCATTAATGAGCATTTACGAGGCATGGAAGTCATCTACATCATCCGACAAAGATGATAGTGACAGTTCCTCCGATTCGAGCGATGACGGTTCTGATGCGGATTCCGATTCTGACTCTAGTTCAGACTCTAGCGACTCTGAATCTGACTCTGACTCTGATGTGTCGATGGACGATGCTCCCAAGCTGCAGAAAAGTAGAAAGAGCTCTTCGTCTTCCTCCGAATCAGACAGCGATGCAGATGACGAATCTGGGCCGGAAACTTCACCGCCAAAGCCAACAGGCACGAAGCGCAAAGCCGACGACTCGGCTGAAGATCAGCCAGTAACAGCGAAAAAGGCTAAGAAGATCGATGTTTCTGAAAGCTCATCGGAGGAATCCGATTCATCAGACGAGTCTTCTTCTTCCAGCGACAGTTCTTCCAGCGACACTTCCTCCAGCGATAGTTCTTCGAGCGATAGTTCGTCTAGTGACTCCGAGTCTGACTCTGGTTCTGAGTCTGACGAATCCAAGACGGAGCGCAAAACATTGAAAACGGCGGCGAAAACGCCACTTCCAGAATCCGATGACAGCAGTTCATCTGATTCTGATTCCTCGTCAGAGTCTGAAGACGAGACAAAGGCGAAGGATCCTGCCACCAACGACTCAAGCGATTCAACAGATACCCTCGCGTCTACCAGCACCAAATCCGGTGAGAACAAAACCCAGAAAAAGAAAGCGGCAGATGTCTCCTTCAACTCTGTTCCTCTTCCTCCGGAACCCAAGCCCAAGAAGAAGCATACCGGAGCTCGTCCCACGCGGTTAGCGGCAGCGAGTGCTCTTCCTCATGACCATCACCCCAAGAACGACTATGTGTCATATGCATATGCCGAGCGAGCCTACAAGGACCTCTCTGTGACTCGTGGAAAGGGCTTCACCAAGGAGAAGAACAAGAAGAAGCGTGGTTCCTACCGTGGCGGCCCGATCGATATTGGTCCGTCCCAATACAGCTTCAAATTTGAAGATTAATGGAAGTGGTTTCGAAGCTTGAAGCCAATGTCTTCGTAAACCTACCTTTGCTCGGACAACGAGCCATCACTGGGGCGAAAAAGTTCTTAGGGTTAGCTTTCTTGTTTGTTTTGTGCGTGTCATGCTTTAAATGACTATACTTTATTTTCCAATCACTGTATCAACAGTGAAGCAAGGCGCTGCAGGATATCTTTATATTTATTATGGGTCTTAGATCGCTGGACAATGTGCCAGGTTTTCATTGCTTTCTATTCTGGAATATAGTTTAATCTATCTAGAGAAGTTTGAATTGAAGCAAAAGCTATTTTGCCTCGTGTTTCACGATCTAGTACGAAAAGTGTCCAAAAAAAATCAAAGGGGGGAAGGGGGAATTCTACTCCATTCAGATCCCCCTCGACCTCCACGATTGATTTTCATCTAATCGTCTCCAGCGTCGATCCCACCCACTCTCACGTTCTCTTATCTCGTCAGCTTCGCTCAGGCCCCAAAAGGGTACCTGGGATCTGAGCTTAGCACTGGCAGATTTATTTTCGGGGCTGGGTCTCTCATAGCCCGAGAGCTCGAGCACTTTTTCCTTGTATGTTGGGCGGTGCTTTTGTGCAAGCGTTCGTGATGTATGTTTAGCGATGTCATTGGAATCTAAGTCCAGGTGATCCTGGTACCAGATGCTGCTGTTGCAGTCAAGTAGATCGTCTGTGGAACCAAAGTCAAGACGTATTACGCCGTCAACGATGCCTGTATATACAGTTGCGGAAGTGGATGAGGGCGAAGACATGGTGTAGATGGGGCCACGGTATGTAGTATAGTTGCGACTTCTTGGGACATTTGGCGGATGATGCGACAGAAAGAAGGAGAATTCGTTGCGTGAAGTCTTCCCATTTGACAGAGCAGGTCTCGCTTCAAGGTGGCTGTAGCTATTCTGCATGCGAAGATCGAAGACATTGACCACGGCTTCGGATCCTGAGCCTACGAGAAATCGGTCGCCCATAGGCTGGATGCAATAGATTGGATTACTGTCCATCACATCTATGTATTCTCTTTCGAACATTTTTGGTGAGCGAAGGTCATGGAGTCTGCATGGATGTTGATAATTAGTCTACTTGGCTTGTCTTCCAAGAATGCTTCTATTCCGTCAGATGAAAGCAAAAACTCAAGTGCATACCTAACTCTGCTATTACCCCAGCCAGCGAGGAATACTTGGCCGTCAGTTCTCCCACCATATGTGTCGACACCTAGCGGGGCGATGGCCCCAACTCGTGCTTTTCTACGCGGCCACAATGATCTATGATATGGATCATCGAATGTCAATTCCCGGTGGGTTGAGATGCGATCTCCAGCCATGTCAGAAATAACAATTGTATCCGTCACTCTTCCATGGCCGACGGCGATTCTGGATGGAGAAAGAAACTTGATATAATGGCGGGGTGTTCCCTCTTCAGTTTCGCCTGTGAGTTTCGCGAACGAAGTAACCTCCGCATCCTTCGTCGTTGTTCGGTACAAAGATATCTGGCCATCAAAGCTATGTACAGCAAGAATTGGTTCGGATCCTGTGCTAAGATCAAGACTATGGATTTCGATTTGATTGGTGATATATGTTTGTTGGACTTGGTAGGTAGCATTTTCAGGATCGATGGCAATGTGAGAGACATCGCCTCGTGCACGTCCATAGATCAGATGCTGCTTCCCAGCCAGACTGCTGGGGTGGTCTGGTCTCAATAGATGGACACCACGGATATCGTCGTGACTACTTACATGCTCCAAATCATTGAAGCGTAGCCAAGTCTCGTGGGCTTGCGTTCCCGTCCTTCTGATCTTGAGAATAATCTCTGCAGCCGCTCCCCATGCAAGCACCTCTTCTCGGTCTTGCCAGCGCCCACCCGTCCACAGTTCATGGCTGTCAAGTGATGGCCGGTATCCTATGGTTGGGCGGTCGTGTCTAGTAGTATCGCGGACGCCCACCACCTTGGTGGCTTCTGATGGAACAACAAAGCGAGCAAGGACCGCGCAACGATCTAGAGCACGAGATCGTGAGGTGACAGCCTGAGCAACGTCTCTCCACAAAGGAGGGGCATCTTGAAGAGTCGGGAATTGGTTCCGGACGAACGCGCGGTAGATACGATCATCGGCAACTATGATCTTGTGTAGGCGCTGGCAGGTTTGTGCCAAGTGGGTGAGGGAGCTCGCTGTCGGCAGAAACGTTGCGATATGATATACAATCTCCGATGGGAGGTCTGCTAGCATGTTCCGTGAAATGTTCTCTGTGATTTGAGGTCCGTCAAATTTTGCGATGGCAGGTTGTCCTCCACTCTCTGATCTCCAGGAGGAACTTAACCCAGAACTGCGCTGCGCTGCCGAGTTCGAAGTCCCTCGTTTACTCGTGAGCTTTCTTTTCAGCATGCAGCTCAGACCCTGTATCTGGAGATTTGTCTGTTCGGACAATGTTGGTTGCTTCTCGATGCTTATCAGTGCGGACGTCACTGCGGGATCTGTAGGCGGAGCTTGCGAGTGGCCAATGAACAGCCAGAATAAGTCGGCCACGCTGTAGTGCTGCAAGCTACTTGCACTCGCAACATTGTTAATTGTGAGTTATTGCTGAGACTGCCTTCAATCTCTAGAATTGACGAATTGAGGAATTGGCGAGTACCGAGGTAGGCAACCAACGTCATTGTTTGCTGCCTTATCGATATGGATTCTTATCTCCACAGCGATAAGCCCCTCATCGCGTCTCAGCTTCAATTTGTCGACAACCTTCTACCTCTCGTTAGCTGTTGGGCTGATACCATGATTGGCTAGGAATGCCAACCCTGACAGATGGCCCTTTCGCACGTTCAGATTATCGGCATCTTGGCTGCGCTGTCTGCTTTCGCCTACAAATTCATTTTGTATCCAGCTTTCCTTTCTCCATTGGCAACAATCCCCAATGCACACGTTACAGCACCGATTTCCTCCGCGTGGATTACCTGGAGGCGCTTCAGAGCGACGAACAACCGAACCATTCATGCGGCGCACAAGAAACTGGGCCCGATTGTCAGATTGGGTCCGTCTGAAATCTCCATAAACTGTGTGGAAGGTGGTCTCAAAACTGTTTATGGCGGTGGCTTCGAAAAACACGACTGGTATCCAAGAGTGTTTGGCTCGCTGGGGTTTGTTCTTGATCCATAGCTCCCCAAGCAGAAGGCTGCCAGCTAACGATTCCTTGCCGGGCTTAGAACAGTCAGTATGTTCACTATGACGAGTAGCAAGGAACATGCTACTCGGAAACGCATGTTATCGAATATTTATTCGAAGTCATTTCTGCAATCCTCGCCTACTTTGAAGCTTATATCATCAACGATGATCTATGATCGCCTACTCCCGATATTGGAGAGCGCCGCAAATTCAAAAGAAGCAGTTGATGTTCACGAACTCAATTCAGCATTAACCATGGATTTTGTCTCGGCGTATTTGTATGGGCTTCAGAACGCAAGCAATTTGCTGCAAGATGTGCTATTTCGGAAGCATCTCCTGCACAACTATCAGTGCAGAAAGCCTTTCGAATTTTACTATCAAGAAGTGCCGGGTCTAGTCACTCTCAGCCAAGCCATTGGCTTACCTATCATTCCCCAATGGTGCCGTGACGCAACCCAGGTGATGGACGAATGGAATATGGATCTCTGCGACAAGGCCGAGAAGTCCCTCGCCTCTGACAACCCTCGCATCGAGCCCACGGTATATAAGCAAATGAAATTATCCATGGCCAAGCAAATGACTCTGGGAAAGGATGACCCGAAGGGGAATGCACAGAAACTCAAGCAACAGAAAATCGACATAGCTTGTGAAACATATGACCAACTCACCGCCGGACACGAAACCAGCGCTGTAGGGCTCACCTACTTATATTGGGAACTATCTAAACATCCCGAAATTCAAGACGAATTACGCAAAGAGCTGCGCACTCTATCAGTCAAGATCGGGAGAACCCCTGTAATGGAATTTGTCAAGCAGCTCCCAGGAGCCAAAGAGATCGACGCATTGCCACTTCTACATGCAGTTATCATGGAGACACTTCGACTTCATGCACCTATTCCAGGTATACAACCACGTGTAACACCAGCGCCATCCTCAACGCTTGCTGGATATGCCAATATCCCCCCAAATATCAGAGTTAGTGCGCAAGCATACTCCCTTCACCGCAACCCGGAAGTATTCCCTGAGCCTGAAGCATGGCAGCCGCGTCGATGGCTGAAGGAGTATAACACCCCAGAAATGGAGGAGATGCGAAGGTGGTTCTGGGCCTTTGGCAGCGGTGGGAGAATGTGTGTGGGCAGCAATTTCGCTATTCAAGGTACATTAATCTTGCTTTTTCTCTTGACCTCTTGTTCCTGCTTGCTGACTCTTGTGCAGAAATGAAACTTGTGACAGCCGCGATATACAGCAATTTTAAATCTACCATCGTTGATGATGATGGCATTGAGGCTATTGATGCGTATACTGTCAAGCCGACCAGTGACAGACTGATTCTGGAGTTTGAGCGTATCTAAAGTAGATCATCAGATATATATATATATATATATAGTCCAATCCAAGGGAACACCGCTCAGATGGTAGACCAATTGACCTGACATCACAAGCAATCCATGGCAACTACCGTAGGTACAATCAAGTACCTCCCCGATAATTTTCAAAAACAGTGAATATCAAATGTTTCATCAAAAACATCGACCGGTTTGACCGAAGCCGGAAGTGGAAGTGGTGGAAAAGTTGCCCCTCCGAAACCTTCCAGAGTCCCGCGCTTAGAAACGTCGACATCACCGGGAAAATCAGAACGAGTCATAAAAGAACCTGAGAAGTAGACTTAGTCGGTATAAGACTGGGACAATCACTCACAATGCCTGACAAGGACGCAGGCACACCGCGTGTCTACATTGCGCGACATGGCAGGCTATAAGCTCTCTACTTTCTCTCATTGGATTGTATTATTAACAAACAGACCAGGAGAAACCGAATGGACAAAATCCGGACAATACACTGGCATCACCGAGCTCGAGCTGACCTCGGACGGAATCGCGCAAGTACAAAATACCGGCAGGGTCCTCGTTGGGCCTGGAAAACTCATCGATCCATCGCGCGTTGCGCATGTGTACGTTAGTCCCAGACAGAGGGCACAGGCGACATTTGACCTGCTCTTTTCAGGGTCATCGTCTTTGTCGTCTACCAGCGACCGAGTTTCGACAACTGATCGCCTAGCGGAATGGGCCTATGGCGAATATGAGGGAATGGTGACGAGTCAGATTCGCGCACTGAGGAAAGAACATGGCCTTGACAGCGAGAGGCCATGGGATATATGGCGAGATGGGTGCGAGGGCGGAGAGTAAGTCAAATTTGTCAAACGATGTAGCCTGCAATTCTTTAGGAAAAGAACTGTCTTTGCTTTGAAACTCACGTATACACCCCTGTATCTAGATCAGCACAGGAAGTGACAGACCGCCTGGATGATCTGATTAAAGAGATTCGCACCTTTCAGGCCAACCATATGCACGGCGAACCTGGTCCGGCCGATATCGTGCTGGTAGCACACGGTCATTTATTAAGAGCATTTGTAAAGCGATGGCTGGGATATCCCATGGAATTCCCATTGTCGCTGATGCTTGAACCAGGCGGCATTGGTGTTTTGAGGTAGCTTCTACTCTGGAAGTTTTTTTTTTGTCCTATGATTCCTCCTGGCTGACGCATCCTATAGTTACCAGCATCACAACGTTAATGAACCGGCGCTTTTCGCAGGCATGGCCTTCCCAAGCGCATCTTGAACCAGACATCACTTTAAACGAAGGGGGCTTCAAAAGAGGAACGGCATTTTCGAAAGGACTGGCGGTCTTTTCAATAGAAGATATATAGAAAATATAAGACCGCAAAAATGAACTAGAGGTTTGTACTGTACAGCAGCTCTCAAAATAATCATACACTGAATAGCGAAGCATCCCTCTCTTTCTCTCGCGAGGTTTTGTTCACTTCAGAGCCATCCCAAAAAAAAACTCCATTATTTATGCGACGAATTCTCAAATTTCTTAGCCAGGAAAATATCCAACGTTCTAACCCAGACGACCCTCTCGCTTTCGTGGTCCTGAGACCTTGGGGAACATCCTCATCAGGTGGTAGTTGACAGCGTTGTTCTGGACGGTTGTATCTTTCTGTTGAGTGCAGAAAGAGATTAGAAAAATAGAAATCAGAGTACTGAGCAACAAAAGTAGAGAACGGAACGTACCCTCTGGTCCATGCATGCTTTTAATGATTCCTCCAGTCCCGAACATCCTTCACTGCCATGTCCAGCCGAGGCCCAGCAATCTGTCACAGAAAAGTCGTTAGCAAGGTCCATTCTGTCGATCTCCATAGCCCAAGCCACTGCATCAATTAATTGAAGCATAATATAAGTGCATACTCAGCATAGACGACATGATCGTAGCACATGAATTCTGTTGTTGCTGGTTTGGTCGTCGCACTCGAAGGTGTTGAATCGTCTGCAAGCGCACCGGGTTCAGGCGCGTCGGGGCACCCTTGGCAGGCATATTGAAAGACTGAGATGAGAGCCCGCACAGCTCTTCTCCGTGGACAACAGCTGCTAGATCCTGGACTTGTACTGAGATGCAATGAGAAACTGTGCTGCTTGGAAGTGAAGGCTGGCCGAAGTTTCTCGGGCATGCCAAGACCGAAGAAAAGGGCCGCAGCGCACGAGCCACCCTGAGTATGCCTGGGCCGTTATCAAGGTCGTCCGATAACAAATTCAACGGTCTGCGCGCCTTTTTTCCAAAGTCGAAATCTCTACTCTTATATATCAATGAGGAAGCTTCCATGATGGGAGTTGCTCGCAGCTCTTCTTTGGGTGCTCAATGTGCATCATGCCTTCAAGCCCAGCGACGCCGTTGCCTCCTGGCGCTATCGCCACAGAGGGCCTTCTCGGTGTCGCCGCTTCGAAGAAACGAAAAATCGAACCATGGCCCTGAGAATAGGGAGGAAGGGGCCATGTCCCGCAGACTGTCAGAGATGACAGAGGATGCTCTTCTTCAAGGAGGACGATCGGCGCGCAGGAATATACAGGAAGCGGGTTTCTCGGAAGGTTTGAAGCAGGAGCTGGAAGAGAAGATCAAAGCCAGTACTTTTAAAAGCGATAATGCGGGGGCTTTCTCTATATTGAATATGCCGGTATGATTTATTCTCTTAAATAAATTGTGACTTGGGCATTCAACTAACAGCGCATTTCGCAGGCCAGCGCAGGAAAAGGCACTCGCGAGAATGCAATCGCATCACCGTGGCGCGGGACTGAAAATGTCGAAGATACCACGCTCAGGATGCTCGACGACTCGAAAAAGCCAATGCGTGTCCCCTACCAAATTCCAAATCCAACAGCTCCCGTCAACGTGAATCTACGGCCTGCGGCGAAAGTTCGCCACTCAACCGGCAGTCGTCTTGCCAGTGCCAGAGATAAGACGCAAATTTATGCTCTCAGCCAGAGTACTGGCCTCTCAGACAAGGAGCGAGAGGAGGTTAAGAAGCAGCTTACTGCGCGCTTTGAAGCTGGTGCGCGACCGATGCCGATGTCAATAAATGGGCTGGCTTCACTGGCGAATGAACGAATCGAGGACGCTATTGCGAAAGGGCAATTTAAGAATTTACCACGGGGGAAGGGCAAGCATACAAAGACAGACCACAATGCAAATAGCGCTTTTATCGATACGACGGAGTATTTCATGAACAAGATTATCCAGAAGCAAGAGATTGTTCCGCCGTGGATAGAGAAGCAACAGGATCTCGCTCGGGAGATAGACCGCTTTCGACAGAGACTTCGGACAGAATGGCGAAGACACGCAGCAAGGCTGATTTCGAGTCATGGGGGCTCATTAGAGGACCAGCGGAGAAGGGCGCGAGGCTACGCTGCAGCAGAGGCACGGTTGATACAAAGGAGAAAAGCAGAATTTTCCATTGCGTCCTCTAACGCAGAAGATGCTATCTTGAGCAGCCTTTCTCAAATCAGCCACGATGGCCGAATTTCCAGTGGATTTGCACAACCTTCTGTCGGTGTTGTATCAAATACAGCTCCAATGAAAGCCGAAGCCGAAGCCGCCAAACCTCCCGAGTCCTTGTCTTATGCAGATGAATCACTCCCACATTTACCTCCACTTCGTGACCCGGAATACATGACTAATGAAAGCGGCTGGCACAAATTACAAGTTAAAGCTATCAACGATCTCACGCGGTCATACAACCTCCAGGCGCCCCAGCTGGCACAGAAACCGTACTTGAATCTCGAGCGCGAGTTGAATGCATGTTACGCAGATGTGGCACCCTCACTGGCAGACGAGATTACTACGCGGGCAACGGGACGGGTTGGGACTCGGCAGGTGACGAGCACCAAACGCCAAAGCCTCGGTGGTCTTGTAGAGGATATGCTGCAGACAAATCAGCGAGTACGACTGTACGAAGAGGACCGGTCTAAAGCTTATGGTTTCAAAGAACTCTGGAGAGACATTTGGAAAAGAGGGGAGAAGAAGATGACCTAAAGCTCGTTATAGTTATGATTTGCACATCGAGTTGGATTGTCCACTGATAGACGTACATATAGACATTTGGTGTAAAAACAAACATAGAGACCAATCCACAAATCTTCACTCTTGTGAGACTAAGCAGTGAGTAGTTATATATTTTCTGGTAGAAGAATAGGTATGCGATGTGATGAAGCACGTGATTGGACAGACCATGCGGGCCAGATCACAAAAAGAGCCAATCAGAGACTGCAGAGACACGGGAAGCCGCGGGCCGTGCACGGGTCGGCGCTTAACTAAGAGCGGCGATTGGCTGCGCGGATTGCCCAATGAGAGCGCTCGACGTCCACTTCATCGTCGGATTATCAAACAAGAACAACAACATCTGCTTTACGGAGTCAAGTGATGATAGTGATACGCCATGGAGTGCAAGGGAGGCCTGTGGATGGAATTCGACATTCCTCTCTCCATGCTCCATATTCAGCCCGACGGCACAGGCAGAAGTGATATTCACTGCCGTCACACAGCTCACAGTGTGATGAGGTGAAGAGAAACTCTTTTTGAGCACTATTAGCAGTCGCCTCCAGCGAATAACAGGCCAGAAGCCCCCAGACAAGAGCAGCAGTAACCCCGCCAGGCTCAGTGATTGGCGGCGGGACAGCGCGAGCTGCAGCCACCCCTGGTCGCTTTCACATCGGCCGCTTCACTAGTCGCCAATCACCCGCCTCAGCACATCTTCAGCACCAAGTCTCGTCCTCCATACACTCCGCCAGTTCGCTTCGACAACTCGTCCGTCACAAGGAATTGGTGCTACTCCACCATGCGCCTACTAAAACCCAAGTGCGAAGGGGGCTCGCATTCGCCTCTCATATCTGTGCCGGACCCCCATTTCCCACATATGTAGCCGCCGTCTTTCTCAGTCCCGGATTGATTGACAGGAAGTGTTGCGGTCAAATGAGAATATAAAGAATACCATACCGCCCCCCTACCCTTCGTGAGTCTAGCTGCTTGCGTTTCCAGCATGCTTGCATCTTCTGCTCGCGATATCTGGACTGCGCTATTTCTCTTCACTCCCTGCTGGTTCATCATCCCAATATCAACATTGGCATCCGCCCAGCCGGTCAGCGGTGACTCTGTCTTCTCAAGCCGGGGTGGGAGACTGGACTCGCAGGACGACTCCAGTCAGCTGCCTATCCAGATCGGCGGAATTGTAGCCAGCTACGTGATCTTCGATGCTGTGGTCGTATTCCTTATCCTCTTTATAGGACGACGACTACGCCGCGAAGCACACTCCTCCAACTACTCACTTGAGATGGTAATGCTGGGACCAGCACACAAATACGCCGGCAGCCTCGATCCAAGTCCTATTTCCGACTACACTATCGACAGCCAGTTCCCAAGCCCAGACAAACCACGTGGCTGGAATATGTCGTGGCCAAGTGTGAAAAGCCACAAAGCCCACGCCTCGATGAACAGCAGTGTTGCTACCATCGACGCAAGCGTCGTGTCTGCGGACCGGCGCCGAGCGCAGGAAGAGATGGAATTCCTATACGCACAGGTCTTGGAACATGATGCGAAGAAAGCTTCTCCCCAGTCTTCTCCTGTCATGGATAAACAATCATCACCCGATACGCCGTTGGCTTCCCCCGTGGCATCTATTCAGCCTCCTCCCTACCAACTACAGCCTCAGTACCAGGAACCTTTGTCCCCACGACAAGGGAGCACGGCAACAAACAAGTCTCGCACAAGTAAGCGGCTATCTAAACTCTCCAACCTCTCCATATTCAGCCCAAGCTCGCGGTCATCGACAGGCTCAAACAAACTCAAATCACCTCATTCCATCCGTGATCTACCCATTTCACCTCCAGTGAAAACACCCGATCCCGTGCAAACCGCGACATACCAAGACAGCCAGCCAATGTCACCACGAATCTACAACCCAGGCCCACCGCCAACAGCACCATTACAAAACAGCGCCCGAGGATTCACACTGCAACCTCTCGCAACTCCCAACAGTGTCATCACAACTCGTGCCCATGCCGCGCCGCCCCCCTTGAGCATCAACAGTAGCAACTCCACTCTCCCCTTCCGCCAGCAATTCAACCCCCCTCAAAGCGCGCCATACACAAAGACTACCATCTTGGAGAGACCATTCAATAATGTGTCCGGTGGTCCGCGCACCGGTATGCCAACTCCGTACAGTCCGTACATGCCATTCACGCCTTTGACGCCGATCACGCCGAGTCGACTGGTAACGAAGCGTGACAGGAAGAAGATGAGCAGGTCTAATGGGCTCAAGGTATTGCATGAAGATGATCTAGTGAAGAATGATGAAGAGTTGTGGGGGATGTAGATTTGTTTCTTTCTCTCAATTTTCGGACCGTAATCTAATCACGGAGTTGGAGTTGCTCTCTTTATTTGTATTTATGATGTCCGATGATATTTGTCTGGAAAGTCACATAATAGCAATCCCTATACCCTAGTACCTAGCCAGTGGATTTGCCATCTTTAGAAGACATATGTATCTCTATCATTAAGAATTAATAAGCAATATGCAGGTGGATATATAACAAGTCATGAAAAGGATGAGAGAGAAAAAAAGAAATATCTACTCAAAATCATCAATAACAGTACCAATCCCTCTCGCCCTCGCGAAATCCACCAGATCCCCCCCAGTCACCAGATCCATCAACCCAAGACCAACACTCTTATACACCACATTCCCACTCTCCAACCAACGCTGCAGACCCTTTTCGCCTTCCTCGGCCCCTTTCTGCTCTACCACAGGCGACAGCCGCGCCGCATGTTTCATAATCATCAACTCCCCAATCTCAACCAACTGATGCGGGCCTAGTTCCGCCTGCACGATCTCGCCAGCTTCCTGTAGACACATCTCCAGACTATCGACCAACACGACCCCGCCGCGTTGCGCATGTTTGTGGTAGTGATGCGAGTGCTGAGAAGCAGGCTTAACCTCGTACCGCAGAATGTCCGGGTGCAGTTCCGTCATGTGCGACTTGTACGACCCGATAGCGCTGATGAGACGTCCCTTGCGCCGGCCTTCGGTCGAAGTGAGAAACTCCGCGGGGAAGAGCGGTTCGAGCGAAGGCGTGCAGCAGAAAATCGCATCTGCTTTCCGCACCGCCTCGCGTAGCAGACGGTTGTATTCGACAAAGTCGCTGCTGAAGGCGTGGAATTTCACGTCGGAGCGCCACGAAGCGTTGCCGGCTGAGTAGATGTCCTTGAGGAGATTGGCCGCGCGGTCAAAGGAGCGGTTGACGATGTAGACGCGTTTGACTTCGGGTCCGCGGAGAAGCAGAGCGAGCCGGATGTGCCAGTAGGCTTGTCGCCCAGCTCCGAAAACGGTGATGGTCTTGACGTGCTTGCGCTTGTTGAATACGCATAGCGAGGTAAGTGCGGTGCGGAATGCTGTCAGATCTTGCGCGCTGATTAGCCCGATTGGAAGACCGTCTTGGCCGACAAGGGTCAATGTGCCTCGAGGGGAGGAATCGCGTGCTCCTGTCGGCGGCCAGGCTTTGCCTGTGACTTGCGTCACTCCCCTGAGTGACTTTGATGATGGAACGTTGCTCGGTTGTGCTGTTAGAGACTGCTGGTTTATGCTAGGCGTAGCGCCGGTAGATGATGAGAAGGATGATGTCTCGTTCTCGCTATCGTCATCGCCGTCATTTCCTTCGTGCGACGTGCTCAGCGACATGGAGCTCAGATCGGTCGACAGGGAACTACTAGACCGTCGCGACGAGGATTCGTCCAGCGCAAACGATACCTTGGCCGACTGTCTACCACCCAGCAGCTCTTGGCCGATGGTACTGCAACCAGGCTTGACGGGATCAAGACCGCCAGGAGCCATGGGGGAAGAAAGGATCTTTACGCCTGTTGTCTTGCCGGTGCTCGCGGGCATGAACACGGTCGTGTTGCCATCCTTGCCCGTGATGGCCGTGCGATGCGGTTGGTACGACGCAGAACATCCCTGTTCGTGGGTTCCAGTCGAGTATTCGCGCAGGGCCTCGGCGAGGTTGCGCTGCAGGGTGATAATGTCGTCGCGAGAGAGGGAGAGGAGCAACGCGCGGACTTGCGCGGCGGTGAGTACTGTAAGTGGCATTCTCTGTTATGTATTCAGTATATCGATGGGTTGAAGAAGTAACTTGAGGAAAAGGAGAGATGGGAGAAATTCCAATGCAGAGCCAATGACGTGTTTATGCAGATGTTTATCCATGCACTGCCACTGTGCAGGCGGGGTTGTCCCCTTATGAAGCTTGAGACACGTGATATCGAATCGCCAGGCGTTGTTACCATTATTTCTTATTTTTTTGCATCCCTTTCTACATTCTTCATTTGATGACTATACATACCTACGCGAGTCCTTTGGTGTTCAATGAAAGTTAGTTCCTCGGTAAAGTTGGCATAGATTAGTCTTTGTAGACCAAGATATGCACTTCGAAAGTGTAGGTACAGCAGGACTACAATGGCAAAATAACTGGATTCGCTAAACGAGTTGGGTATATATGTATATCTCTATGCTCATATCGCTGGTTGGTCCCAGCCGTCACGCGTGGTCTTCATCACTGCAGATTGCTTATGCGGAAAACTGACCTCGCCTTCCTTGAAGAAGCCAAACTCAGTGAGATAGCTTATCAATCTGGAACGGGTTCTGCGTTAGAAATCAAGCAGATCTCTGAAAGACGGAAAAGAAGGAGGAGGAGGGGCAGACTCACTTTTTGTTATCTACTCGGGGCT
This sequence comes from Talaromyces atroroseus, assembly GCF_001907595.1. NCBI lineage: Eukaryota > Fungi > Ascomycota > Eurotiomycetes > Eurotiales > Trichocomaceae > Talaromyces > Talaromyces atroroseus. The sequence goes on along the minus strand of NW_017971438.1, from coordinate 1,304,692 downwards.
CCAGCAACACCGTCTCTGTGCGAGGATCAGCCAGCCAACAATAATGCACCAGCGAGCTGAGCCAGACGTGCAAGCGATGAGAGCCACGAAACTCTTCCTCACCTACCAAGACATGCAGCCCTCGGTCGTAATTGCCAACGTTGTTGAGGAGCCTGCCCAGGGGATCTTCCTTGACCCAATAAATCTCGAAATACCCAAATGGCTTGCCGCCCCAACACCCAAACACGGGGAAGCTGTGTCGATCGTTGAGACCGCGTTTCAGGAACTCTTCTGTGCTTGAACGAGGCCCTGCTTCCCCCCAAGCTGCATTGACTCGCGGGTTGTTCATCCACTTGTTCAGCAACTCCACATCGGATACTCCTGGTGGAGTACTAGTACGTGCGGGTGGCACGGTTAGTGACGAGGGAGTGTTAGTAGATGATGCAGTATGACTGTGTTGTGCGCCGCCTGTTTTGCCTGTACTAAGTACCGGCACGCGAAACGAAAGGTATTGCCCTACACTTGGGATGTAGCGCGTATAAAACGTTTCTCCCTGGTGAGGAGGTCGTTGTCGGAGGGGGTGACGGATACCATTTGTGAAAACATATTGCGTTGGCGCCGGGGGATAAAAGGTTGGAAGATGACTGCCCGAATAGAAAGGACCACCAATAGAACTAAATACATGGCCAGGAGTAGAAGACTCAGTGGGCGACATCGAATTGCCGTCAGCCAGACGGAGGCTTTCGACGCTCGGCGAGGCAGGCCGCGAGTTGTACGGCGAGTTTATAGGAGAGAAAGAGGCGGCATTCGTCGGTGTCAATGTGAATATAAACATGCGCGGATCCAACTGCCAGAAGCTTCGACGACTCGTAAACATGCGCGCCCAGTTGGCCGGGTTGCGAGATTCGATCGACTCTGTTCCCACTGATGAGTCCTCGTTTGAAATCAGGCCCATACGCTCTAGTTTCTGTAGCAAGTTTCTGCCCTTGAAAATACCCTCTCTCTTGATATTTACCCGCCATTCGCCCTTGGGTCTTCCTAGCTCTGACGTCAGCGCCGAAGCCTCGGTCATGATTCGAGGGTCTGGCTGAGGCTCGTGGAAGTACCACAACAGGGTAGCCCAAAGCATCATGGCAATTTGGCGGGAGGGCGAGATTGGGGTTTTGTAGTCGCTACTGGAGGGACTGTTTATGGAGGAAATAAATATGCAGTCGTTCTGCAGCGTTGGTTTTTTGAAACTGGAAATGCGAACTTTGCGCTCCGACGCATTCGTGTCTGTCGTCGCCGTGGTGGTTTCGCCTTCATTGTCATGTGAGTGTTCACCGTCTACCTGGCCGTCTTCAACAGGCTTCTCTGTGTGAATGACTACGGTCCAGCCTGGTGGGAACGTGGTGTTGTGGACGCCAGAATCTGTCTCCTTAAAAGTGAATCCGCCGAAGACTGGCGTCACCGAGAAAGTGTTGCCGTTGGGCAGATGGCATATTGGAGAATGCATCTCTACCCCAGAGGAGATGGTGGAATGTGGAAAAAAAAAAAAAAAAAGAAGGACAAAGTTGCGTCAGTAAAATCATCAAATTGAAGAAATTCAATGACGATGACGATGACGATGAGGCTAGTCCCGATATGGAAGGAGGGGCTGTAGCGCGGCGGCCTCAGGCAGGTAGCGTCGTTCCAGGAATGCAGGCGTTCTTTCTCTTTATTCCTCTACTAGGGGAGTATGTCTTGACTTTGTATGAATGTAATATATGTACTATTCTGAGCATGGTTTATGTGATGAATTGTACATACATATACTGTACTGTTGGCTCACGCAACGCAACGGCTAGGTAATTAGCCCTAATTAGTCATGCGGTCGTCAACTGATGATTAACAAAATACCAAGAGAATAGTGGCATGATCATACGACCACCCGGGATGAAGAAAATTACTTCATGGGATAGTGGACAAGGTTCGTAGATAGATAGTTATTAGTAGATTCTAGTTGAGTACATTCAACCATGTAGGTAGGGTCCGAGCAGCATTATCCATACACCTCCAATACAAGCAAGCACGCAATACCAGAAAACAGATATGAACTCAACAGAGAGAGAAGGGAAAAAAAAAAAGTAAATAACAGTAAATAAAAACGCCAAGCCATGCCAGATGCAATGTGTGTGTTAGTGAGCCCAAGTGAAATGAAAATGGGTATAAAGTGCCTTTCCAAAACGGCGGTTTATACTGAGTATACTCCAGTAGTTCTTCTAAAACCATTACAAGTAACTCCTGGATGAGACAAAAGGAAAAAGAGAATAGGAAATAACGAGACCAGCTCGATCAGGAACTTTTGGTGTTGATGTTGTTGTTGTGAAGCTCAAGGCTCAAGCAACAGTGCGCGACATGCGACCGTTCATGTAAGCTCCGGCAGCAGAGGCAAAAAACCTAGCCATCAAGCCACCACCGGAGCCTCCCAAACTGGCAGATGTCTTGATCTTCTTGTTTGGCTGATGGAGCATCGGTTGTTGTTTTGGTTGAGACTTCATCGCCTGAACATTGACATAGCTGTAACTAAGGGCCAAGCTGGCTGGGCTGGTGCTTCCATCGATGACCATGACATCGTCCACGGAGGATGAGCAGGTGCTGATGCTACCGGGCGTGCTACGCACACTAGGAGCCACGCTAGATGACCGAGATGATGGTGCGCAAGAGTTAGAAGTTTCCGTGTGTGACAAGCCGGGAATATCCTTAACAGAGGGCGGAGAAATCGAGCGGTTAGCACTGCGATATGGCGAAGCGCGTCGGCGGGGATACGGGCTGTAACGGTCACCTTCGTCGACTAATGACAACGGAGAATTGCGGGTGACAGCATGCGGCTGAACGGAGAGGTGCTGCGAACGTCTTTGCGAGATAGCGCCGAGTTCGCCACGCATTTCCTGTTTCTGGCGACGGAGACGTGCAGCGAGCGACTCGGCAGAGGCATTCAGACGCCACCACTCATGTTGATGGTGCGAGTTCATGGCTTCCTTCTGCTCGGCAATCTCGCGCTGCCTGCGGATAGGAGCTAGGAAGGGCTCGAAGTGCTCGAGCAGATCTTCTTCGTTGACGCGGGTGTCCCAGTCAAGAAGGAAAAGCAGTTGGCGCTCCATCAGGTTGACCTCGGCCAGGGAGAAGCCAAATCCAGGGTAGCCTCTGACAGCGGTGTAGCGAGCCCAGTGCTTGTTCTTGGGACTGGAGTCATTCAAGTTCTTGGCGGCCAGGATGAGCGATGCGAGGAAGATGCGATGCACTGTGCAGCGCATGCCCTTGGCCACGGGAGGCAGGCGAGCACGGAGACGGGCCAGGAAGACCAGAGAACTCATGAGGGTGGGCACCTGTACCTGAGAGCGGTGCACCAGGGACATGATGAAGACCTCGAGCGGTGGCAGAGGAGGCAGGTTGTCGGCCGGGTCAAGGGGGGGAGTGCTGGGAGGGGTCGGTTGGCCATGCTGGCTCACAGACGATGCCGTCACATGTTGTTCGCAGCGGATGACTTTGGATGCCTGAGCAGCAAGGTGACTGATCATGTCCCGTGACACGGGCAGCATCACGAACTCGTTGAGTGCGTCTCGGTTCATTTTGCAGTGGTCCATCATGATGCTATGAAGAGTGGTAGCAGACAAAATGAAAGATGTTTTTCTTTTGGGTCTTTTGTGTCTTTGGGAATCCCTCCACAGCCCGCCTGCTGGGGATATTTAATAATTACCGAATTCGGCAAGGCGAGATTCCTGGGTGGTTGCTGGTCAGAGCAACTCACGAAGGGATAATACGTAGGACAAGCGAATGTCGAAATATTAGTTGATCGAACCAGGGTTTGCCGCGAGATCCTGCCCAGCGAAGCAATATGCCGTAGTTCACGTTGAAGAATGTGGCTCAAATAGTTGGTGTTGTCGAGTCAACGTTGCTATCGATAATGAATGAATGGCCGCGTTTCGATATATATATATATATATATATTTTTTTTCTTTAGTGGCCCGTTTGTCCAGAAAGGGTGTGTTTTTTTATTATTGTTGATGATGACAACGCTAGGCGTTATGATGCAGGCGATCGTTGCACTGAGTCAAGTTCTCGTTGGATCGGTCAGGCCGTGGGGGCTGCAGCGTGAGGCCGAAGATGATACGGTAGGATGTAATGGCGGCCGGCGAGACGAGCGATCTCTTTGTGCTTGTGGTAGATGGACAATAGGAAAAACAAAGATGTATAAAAGAATGGCGACAAAGCAGAATAAATATGAGGACAACAAAATGACTAGTATTAGGTATTAGGAGGGAAGAAATGAGCGGTGCATGTGGATGGGCCTCGTGAAAAATGTGAGGTCGCAAGCAGGTAGTTATATGCACTGGATGCCACACATCGGCCGGGCCCAATCGAGGGAGGGCGCCGGCCAACGCTGCAAGGACAACTGCGAACCAGTTGTTCGATGTGGAGAGGCCCAACTCCAGAAGAGCCAAATGGGGCGCCGCAGGGGGGAGCATACTTGCATGCCTGCGTTTGCTGATGCTATCTTTGTCAGAGGTCGCAGCGCCGGCCGTGATTCGCCTAGACCAGACGAGGAAACGAGTCAACAGCGCGAAATAGGCAAACAACACGGGCAGACGCAGAGATCATTCGCTAGGCGCCAGATCGTCTAGTGTTTCCGATTAGGGCTCGGTGGCCAATGGCCGGCGGCGTTGGGTGTCGCAGGGCCGTCACCCGCGACGGCCTGGCGTGTCATGCGAGGAGCGTCGCATTACTCTTGCAGTCGAAGCTTAAACGGAGAAAAAGAATGTGCCTGTGTCTTCTCGGACAAAATTTATGCATTCAATTCAATTCAATTCAATATGGCGCTCGCTTTTTCCGGCGCGGTGCTTGGCATCCCCATACTAGGCATTATCTAGCAGGAATGCATTTATTGACTGGCAACGCCCCAAAATTCGAGGGGATAAGAGCCAAACACGATCCTACAACGCGAACCGTCGCATTCTGTTTCGCCCTCCTTCCTGTGCACGCTGTTCTTTTTTCATTCGGGGCCCTCCCAGCCAATCATCGTAAAGCCGGTGGTGCACTCTCCGACACTTACTATACACGACGTGGCTATAACGAGCATTAGTATATGTTCATGAATGTGATCTGCTTCATCACTAGCTGATGTCATCGTCAAATCCTTCTTAAACTCTGTTGGGAACTCCACGTAGACTTAGCCCCCATCCCAAGGTTTCTGCCCTTTCTTGGGCCTTCCGACTGGCTATGATGATCGCTGTCCTGCGACGATGCGGTGATACGCAGCGAGCCTTTCGTCCATGTGAGGCACGCAAAGGACAGGTTGCAACTATAGTAAACCCCTTCTGTATTCATTCTATCATTCTATAGAAGTTTATCTTAGACACTCTAAGAATGAATGCCTTGCCTTGTCCTTTGAAGGGAAGGACACAATGTACAAGACGCCTCTCCTTCATTCGGCTCTGTCCATTGCGCAAACAAGCCCTCGCACATATCTCATGTTTCATGTTTCCTCGCGCTTCCCCGGAGTGAGCGTGATTCGAACTCCGATCTAGACCCTGTCACTGCCGGGCGCTACGAGAAACGCTCGTCTTTCCGGTGGCGGCCAGTCACAGTCCGCGGATCCCAATTAAGAATAAGGGCACGGTGGGTCCCGCCCCGTCATGGCGCTTAATCTGCTGAGTCGAGCTTCTGATTGGCCATCGCTAGCCTAATTCCTGGTTATTTTTAGTGAGCATCTTGAACGGCGATATTCTTAGAAAAAGATCATGCACGACAACGTACTACGTATAGCACAAATACCTGGGTAGCTGATTTTGATGCATCTGTGGTTTTGGGAGGTAATAATAGCAACAGCGATCCTGCTGGGAATTGGCCGCTTAAGTGGGCAGGTGTGCCCTGACTGGACTCACTCTCAACAGCTAGTAAACAGTCCTTGACGGCTATGGTATTCTACACCCCCATATACCATACTCTGTACAGTGTTATATATTATACTGCTAGTATTATTACTATAACATACTGCTAGTTGCACTAAGTTATATGTTTGGCTAGTAGCATGGCGCCACCGGCTGATTGGCGGTTCCGGCACCGAGATCCAAGGCTATCCCGCTTTTGGTTCCCCTGACCCATAGAATTTCCCAGGCAGAAAGGATCACCGCCAAAGATATTTATTGCAATCTCTGCAGCTGCCAGCTCTCTCTTCTGAAACACATTGTGCTGCGCTCGTGTTTTGGAAGAACCATCGCCTCTCCAATGGCCGCTTCCAAGAACTCTGCCGCCGCCAAAGGCACTTCCACCCTCACTATCCTCGCGCTGCTACTTGCTGCTTTCGCGTCTCTGTTTTACTACCTCGAGCAGCATCTGGAATCGTTCTACGTCTTCGAGCCCGAGCATCTGCACGATCTTTCGCAGCGAGCCATTGCGGCGCACGGAAATGACACCCGCGCCGTCGTCAGCTACATCGTGAGCGAATTGGATGAGAAGGTTGGTGGGAAATACCTGAATTTTGACGAGGAGTGGGTGTTCAACAATGCTGGTGGCGCCATGGGCGCCATGTACATTATCCATGCCAGTGAGTTTTTCCTTTACTCTCATGAGATTCCTCCAGTGCAACTAATAGAGCCTCAAAAATAGGCATTACTGAATACTTGATCATCTTTGGTATGTGGCCTTGCCTTATCCCTTTGACAGTAAACTAACGACATCCAGGAACCTCAATCGGCACTGAAGGCCACACCGGCCGTCACACCGCTGACGACTACTTCCACATCCTCCAGGGCACCCAGCTAGCCTACACACCGGGATCCTACGAACCAGAAGTCTATCCGCAAGGAAGCGTGCATCACCTGCACCGTGGTGACGTAAAGCAATACAAGATGGACAGCTCTTGCTTTGCGCTGGAGTACGCGCGCGGATGGATCCCGCCAATGCTCGGCTTTGGCTATGCAGACACCTTTACGAGCACCCTCGACTTTCCCACTCTGTGGGCCACGACGCGGATTACCGGCCGGGAAATGATTGGTAATCTGTTGCAGGGGAAGATCTAAGAGGCCATTCCGATTCCAAAATAAAATTTTTTTTGTCAGTGTATGATAGGTATTCAGGTATCTATATATTTAATACATAAACGAGCTGATCGGGGCGATTGTCATTGTTCATAGTCAACTATTATGTACCTACTACAGAAGCCCCTAATACTGCATGCTTTGCCGGCGTACTTGCATTTTTTCTCTTGCATCTCCGCTGCATGCTCAGGAATGTGACACGCCATGCAAAAGCTTACATATACTATTACATTCATACATACATACTACGGAGTCATATTGATTGATTGATTCTCACTGCCTAATCCCTAGCCACCGGTAACCCGGGGCTACGCCCGCTGCTTTTGGCAGATGCCATCCACTTCCTCGGGTTGTTGCCGGACGTACATACTCGTACATTTGTATGTGGCTGGCGGAGATATGCTATGCTATGCACTACTGCAATGCATCAAAAAACAATAATTCGGAAGCTTTCAATATAGGTACTATGATTATCCGTCGATTGATTCCGCATCTTTCGGCGGTTGCTCCGGTGTTGGCGAAGACCGTGAAGTAAGGGTTGGAAATTTGACCCCACAGTCATGTATCTCGATATTCCATATAACTACGCTGAAAGCACTGACCGGGCTAGTGAATTTTTTTTCTTCAGGTCAATGTTACCTAATCCTTAATCATACACGGAGCATTGATTTGCAAAGGAAATTGATTCGTTGGACTTTCCAATTCGGATGAAAATGGAAATCTGGGATCGGAAGTGTATCCCTTGTAGATCTCGGAGCATTGGTTATGGCTTCAATAGTCGTGACCAGAAGGGAAATATCATATTATTACATGTATGAATTAGAAGTAGACAATTTTTCCTGAAGAATTTACCCCCTATGTCATAACCCTAACCCTGAATCACATGACGCGGCTGACTTATCAGTTAATTTTTCTCTCGATAAGATCAACTTGAAGAGGGGAACAAAATCCAAAGCCGAGTAACAAACAGACAGTCATACACCATGGCGCCCACGCTCTGTTTCAACTGCCAGGCCGCGCGCGCCATCATAATCCGGCCCAAGAACCGACACAAGTTATGCAAGGCATGTTTTCTCGAAATCTTCGAAACCGAAATCCACGAAACCATCATCTCCACCTCGCTCTTCAAGCGGGGGGAACAAGTCGCCATCGGCGCCAGTGGCGGCAAGGACAGTACCGTGCTGGCCTCGGTTCTGAAGACGTTGAACGAGCGATATGACTATGGGCTAGACCTGATTCTGCTCTCTATCGATGAGGGCATCAAGGGCTATCGAAATGACAGTTTGGAGACCGTCAAGCGCAATGCGGTGCAGTACGAGATGCCGCTTGAGATTGTCGGGTATGATGAGCTGTACGGCTGGACGATGGATCAGGTTGTTGCTCAGGTGGGCAAGAAGGGGAATTGTACCTACTGCGGCGTGTTTCGCAGACAGGCTCTGGACCGCGGCGCTGCGAGGCTGGGTATCAGGCATATTGTTACGGGCCACAATGCGGACGATGTTGCAGAGACAGTGATGATGAATTTGTTGCGAGGGGATTTACCGCGTTTGTCTCGAGGGACGAGTATTGTCACTGATCAAGCGAGCGTGGACATGAAGCGTAGCAAGCCTCTGAAATATGCGTACGAGAAGGAGATTGTGCTCTACGCGCACCATAAGAAATTGGATTACTTCAGTACGGAATGCATCTACTCACCCGAGGCATTTCGTGGCAGCGCTCGAACACTCATCAAGGATCTCGAAAAGATCCGCCCGAGTTCTATACTTGATATTGTGCGGAGCGGTGAGGATATGGCATCAATGGTGCCTCCTGAGGTCAGCAACAGCGGGAGAGCCGCTGCTGCTGCTGCTGCCGCCGCCGATGCAGAGGATTTCTCGACTGGTGGGTGCGGCAGCAATAATGGCCGGTCAAGTGGCGGCGAAATGGCCGCGATGGAGAAGCAATTAGCAGCAAACGAGGCAGCACAAGAAGACGAGATAGAAATCACCTTGCCAAAGTCGCAGTCTGCGTCTTCTGTCGCGCCGGCATCGAAGGAGGCCAACAGCAAGAAAAAGCAAATCCAGTTTCAAGTCAAGGGGAAGCCGGTGCGGGCTCAGGTTATAGGGAAATGTGAACGATGTGGGTACATCTCGAGTCAGAAGGTTTGCAAGGCTTGCATGTTGCTGGATGGTCTGAACAGGAATAGACCCAAGACAACTATCGAGGTTGGATACGAGGATGAAGAGAGTAGCTCGACGCTGATGCGGCAGATGGAGAGCGTTCAATTGACCTCAGGTTGATGCTCAACGAGTATTACCTGACTATAGAAAAACCACCGCCATCACGTCCTTGTCTGACCATCACGCGTACGACCGGCCACAGACCTCTTACCGGACTGGTTAACCGTCCCATGCGAACATTGTGGTCGAACAACTACCAGAGTCGGAGCAGCAAACATTTCCTTCGCTGCAACAAGCACACCACTAGAGAGGTTTCTCACGGCAAACCAAATCCTTGACGCTTGATTCAACAAATCAATGCTCTTTGGCAGCATAGAAGGTACCCTTGTTAGATTTCCTTCCTCTTCTTCCATAGATATATCTATACATGTATATACGCAATATCATACATAACCCATCCAATTCTTCAAGCTCACCAATATAGCTTTGATCTTGTAAGACTATTTCCAACTTCACTCCTTCCTCTCCCTCCCTTCTTGTTCTAAGTCCTCCGGCGCTATACCCTCCTTATTATCATTATCGGAATAGTCATTTTCAACGGGCAAATCCATCCCCACCCTCCTCGCCGTCAACCGCACCCTCTCTTCCTGATCCATGTCCATTCCCGGATTGTAACGTTGGAGGAGCGTGGCGTACATCCTCTGCGCTTTTGCATATTGCACGAATTGCTCTGCTTGTTGGATTTGGTGCTGTAATATCTGATTTGAGGATGCGCTAATAGTGGTAGAAGAAGAAGGGGTGGTGAATCGTTCTCGAAAGCGTTGTTTGAGTAGTGGTGGTGATGCTGCTGCTGCTGTTGAGGATGGCGATTGAGGTGAGGAAAGCGAGATGTGTCGACGGGGTAGTTCGCGCAAGAGTGCGCGGTAGAGCTGTCGGGCTCTGAGAGGAAGGTCTGCTGTCATTTTATTTGCTTTTATCCTTGTTGTTCGAATGAAGGATACAATCATAGAAGAAGTGAAGAGCTGGTTGGGTCTGGAAATAACGAGTCGAGACTGGATGATTAAAGATTTAAAGTACCGCCGCCGAGTGGATCCGTTGCTGCGCTAGCGTCGCTGCCTTACGAGTCAGGCCACGTATTTATGACCGCCAAGTCGTCAGACAGAATTAAAGAGTTCGAGTTCTATAAGCAAACGACTGTTTCCAAGTTTACTCCTGCCTCATTGAAGGCCCTTTACACGTCTCATGGCTAACAAATTTGAACAACTTTAGTCTGCTCTTGAAATACCGAAGCTTCTAGAGTGTCAGAAGCTTGCGTGATATAGGTACCGGTCCACTACTAGAGGCTTACATATATTCACAGCCGCTTTCAATCAGGAGGAGCATTCAAGACTTCCCAGGGATAGGAAATACTTCTCAGAAAGTGACAGGCTATTTTGGCATCTAAGTTCTACAGGGACTTCCAGTCATATGCTTTCTCCCAGGCAGCTGCAACCTTGAGGCAATCCACGTCCGAATATTTACGGGCGACCAGCTGCAATCCAGCAGGAAGCTTGACATTTGCATCCTCCCTAGCAGGAACAAAACCCACTGGGATTGAAAGAGCAGGGTGTCCAGAATCTGTGGGCTCTTTGTTAGTCACCACACGTCGATTCGAGAAAAAAGAAGACTCACTGTCGAATGGTGATGTGTTTGTTATCATGCCCGTTGTCCTCATCGCGAATTTCAGCATGCCCTCTTCGTAGCCATTCTCCGGCAGTTTCGGAGCTGGATGTGGCAGTGTAGGCATGGCTAAGATGTCGAATTCTTTCAGTGCCTTATCATAGGCGTCCTGAACAGAACAGATGTCAGCGCAACTTCACGAGCCGAAAAGGGAAGTGACCTACGCTGATAAACTTCTGGAGGTTCATGCATTTTCCCTGATGCGCCGGTCCGTGTTTCTCCGAAAACCATAGGTGGTTGAGATACAAGTTGGCTGCTCCAGGGCCGAGAGAGTCGAACTGCTGCTGAGTGAGGCGGGGGCCAACTAAAGCCAAACGATCAGTCATGTACAGCTGCTTTCTTCCTTCCATCCCGCCCAACAAGGCTTGTCGTCCGCAAGGGAGCGCAAGAGAGCTCATCCAGACAAGAGACGCTAATTTGTGTTCGGGGATTGAGACTGGCGCCACCTCTGCGCCGAGTGTTTCGAACTTGTCGACGGCGACCTGGACGCACTTGACAATGTTCTCATCCTGGCCGTCAATCTGGAAGCCTTCTTGGAGAACTCCAATCTTGATGCCACTCAGCATTCTACTTCGTGGCTTCGACACGATCTCGTCGACAGGTTTGACAAACTTTAGCCTCGCGTCATCGAGCTCCAGTAAAAGCTGCCGGTCATCCCATGTGTCTGGGCCGGCAATCGCCTCTAGAAGCAAGGCGCAGTCCCGAACCGTACGTGTCATCGGCCCCGCGTGGTCAATCGCCGCATCCAGGTTGATGATGCCCGTGTACGGCACCATCCCCCAAGTCGGCTTCAGCCCGACGATTCCACAGGAAGCCGCAGGGATTCGGATACTGCCGGCTTGGTCGCAGCCGATGGACATGTCTACAGCACCGGTCCCAACGAGGCGGGCGGAGCCACTACTGGAACCCCCAGCACTGAACCCCTGAGCCCAAGGGTTGTGTACATGGCCGGTACTGGCGGACGCGGATAGGCCCTCGAAGCAGGCATTTTCACATGCTAACAGGGTCAGCGTGTGGCTAGAATAGCGTTGAGGCTCTTCTTACCGGCCTTGCCGACGATGGTACCTCCGGCATCCATCACCCGAGTCGCGACGGTGGCGTCGACTTTCGGTGTCCACTCTACCATCGACGTCCCGTTTGTGCATGGCACTCCGGCGAACGCTATATTGTCCTTCAATGCGATCGTTCGGCCCTTGAGCAAGTCGCTGGTCGGCGCTGTACATTTTGCAGTAACCTGCTGGCGTCAGTCTTGCGCGATGCGAATGAACGGGCATTCCTGACCTTTGCTGCCCACCCGCCGAGATTGTTGTCCTCGGGGACGTGAATATCAGTTCGTGGATACTTGCTGAGGTCCGGAATGGGCATGACACAGCTGTCGTCCGGCAGGTTGGCGATTACGGCTTCGAGACCGCTGACGAGCGTGACGAAATCCGCCGCCATTTGATCCGATAGCTTGATGCCCCCCTTGGCAGCAATGTCCACGACATCCTCTACAGCTACGCTCGCCGCCTCAGCGTCGACTCTGACAATAGACATCTCAAGTTCGATGTTAAACTGGACCTGGATATTGGAACAGCTCCCGGTACATAATTGGAGCCAGAAGCCGTGACTATAAGTAGCCGGACCAAACCAGAAGCTCAGCCCATCTCGTCGTGCTCTATACCCTGGTGGATTACCTACTTGTCGCATGGAAAAGATCTGGATAGAAGAGATCCACTCGGGCCAATCTCCGACTGGCGTTGTCTATCGGCGCTATTGTCGGACTTTTGCTAGCTCTTCTCCGCTGGCCCGCCCGCCAGACCCATGAGATGAAGTAGACAGACGTATCGCGAAGTCAGCATCTCGACTCTCTGGAGCAATCGAAAAAGTTTTAGTCAGGCAGGAAATAGCGGCGGCCGCCGACTTGCGATACCGGCAGCTTGGTTCTTTTATACCGAGGTCCTAAGGGCTTTATTTCAAAACATTACTTTCTCGAGCCTTTTCAGCACTACACCAGCGACAGTTTCACCACCTGACTTCATACCACAACCTGCGCACCATGACAACTCAGCCCGGTAGTCTTGCGGGAATCACGGTGCGTGTACCAGCTTCCTATACTTGTCAAGGCAAGCCTCGCTGATTTGTAACTAGAAGTGGCCCATTAGCCATGAGGTACCGGATTTGACTGGCAGGATTGCTTTGGTCACAGGCGCAAAGTTTGTTAGCTATGTGTTCTTGTCTACTCTGTTCGCTCTAACATATTCCAGCTCTCCAGGAGGAATGGGCTTCCACACAGCCTACCAGCTGGCCAGTAAAGGCGCGAAGCTGTACATAGGCGCCCGAAGCGCGTCCAAGGCCCAGTCTGCCATACAAGAGATGAGAAAAGAGAACCCGAGCATCACCGAAGATCAGCTTGTGCCCTTTGTCGCCGACTTGGGTGATATAAAAGCGGTCCGAGATGCTGGCCGGGCCATGCTGCAGTCGGAGAGCAGGCTAGATATCTTGGTTCACAATGCTGCCATGTACCTGAATATGTCGCGCCCTCTGCACACAAAACACACTGACATGCTCTCTAGCATCTCGATGCCAGTTGTGATAAATCCTGACGGAATTTCGGTCTCTTTCGCCACCAAGTTAGTTCTCACTTGAGCCTTCTCATACTCTATAAAATATACCTGCTGAAAGTTTTAGTCACTTTGGTCCCTTTGTCTTAACAAAGACGCTTATGCCTCTCCTGGCACAGGCGGCGGAGATCACGGGAGATGCTCGTGTTGTTACGGTATAGAGATTTTATTATACTATTTAGTGCTCTGGCTCATTGCATCGCAGATCTCGGCAACGGCATATAAATTTCTCCCTCCAGGTATTCGATTTGACTCCATAGATAGCTTCAACGTCGAAATGGAGCCTACTACACTTGGCGGTGCAGACTTCACTCGATATAGTAAGATATTCTTCCAGATAGTTCTACAATGGATTTCTTTGTTAACTAACTAATCCTCGAAGGTTTATCAAAACTGGCGAATATTCTATTTGCAAGGCAGCTCCAGAAGAACTTTGATGCAGTTAACATGAATGCTATCTCAATGGCCATTCATCCGGGGCTAATCAAAACAGGTATCAGTCTTCTTAAGCCCTATACTTTCTCAACTATTTGATTCATACTAATCGTATTGCAGATGGAGTCATTAACTGGCTACCAGCGGATTACCTCGAGGGTAGGCTGACACCAGCCGAGGGAGTTGTAACAGCACTGTTTGCAGCCACTAGCCCCAAAGTATTCGCTGAGAGGGATGTTTACAAGGGCGCGTTCTTGGTCCCTCCGGGTTCTATAGAAGCGCCTGTTGGCGATGCCAGGGACGAAAAACTTGCCCAGGAGCTATGGGAAACTTCTGAGCGCATTGTGGAATCTGTGTGTGGCAAGTCTGGAATGACTGAGCAGTAAGGTAAGGTCAGGTATATCCCAACACCTTCGCAGAATGTCTGTGTATAGAAGGTGAGCATTGCCTTTTAAATTGAATGCATGAATTCTTTCTTGAGAGCAATGGAGTAGAACTAGACAGGAAACACCAAATAGTATGTGGATGGCGACAATATTGAGTTAGATATATGCAACAACAGCAAAGTACAACAAATATATGACCATGAGAGCAAACAAGTAAATAAATAAAGGGAGGATAGGTCTCGAACGACACACATCAACTTGGATTACCCGACTAACTAACTTGAATTTATGAAACACTTAATGCTTCTGTTCATAGTTATGTTCACTGGGCGATCCGAAACAGTTATATACAAGAAAATAAAAGCTGTGATCTTGCTATAAAAACAAAAGAAGATGGAACGTGTTGTGATATCTAGTTTCAGCTTTGAATTGTAGGTTTGAATTATAAGCATAAGTGCATGATATTCATACCTCTCCAAGAAGGACATTTACAGTCTCAATTTAAATTGAAAAAGGCCCCAACTATATGAAGTTTGGATGTTGGTAGTGACAAATCCTCGCACTCCGAACATTCAAGAGCAATTTGTCCCCGATCAGAATGCGAACAGCACGAAATGAAGTGATATTGGGGTTGTGCTCTCTCTCTACACATTCTGCACGAACAACGTATCTTGGACTTGAATATTTACTTCTCACCAGTATGCCTCTTAGCCGTGAGGTTTTCTACGGGTGCATCGACCCTATAGTTCATGGCTGCGCGCAGATCTTCCAGGAAGAAGCATGCCAGACACGCCGCAGCACCGAAAGGGATCGCGATGTAGTAGACAATGTGCAGTGCGTCTGCGTACGCCTGTTTCATGGCCACCATCCCCGCGTCGACTATGGTAGAGTTGACTCCCGGAATAGCGGCCAGGGCTGCGGTGTCCTGCGCCGTCAGAGCGCTTATAAACGCCGACACCTGGTCGGCTGCCAGGCCCGTTTTAGTCACGGCGCTTGCTATCTCAGTGGGCAGCTTGACATCGAGGCCGGAAGCGTATGCCGCGCTGAAGATAGCCGTGAACACCGTTGCGCCAACAGCGCGGGCAGAGGTCGTGACAGCTGTAGCAGTAGCGATGAGGTGATGCGGTGTCGAGAGTTGGACGCCCGCTACGATGAGGACAAGCGGGGCGCCAAAGCCCAGACCGGCGAGGCCAGCAAATATGAGGCATCTCAAATCATCGCGAGGCTGGATGGTGGCGAGGCCGACAAGCCCCCCGGTGTAGATGAGGAAGCCAGCGAAAAGCGGCGTGCGAATGGTTCGGAACCGCATGCTCCAGTAGCCCCAGACAGCGGTGGACAAGCCCGAGACAACCCAGAAAGGCAATCCACGAACGGTGAGGAGGAAGGGATCCTTTTCAAAAAACTCAGATGTCCTAGTGTTTCCCCACAATGTTATTAGGCTACTCACAGGTGATAGAGAGAGAGAGAGAGAGAGAGAGAGCGAGTATGGATACTCACATGATAGGATAAAAGAGGACATATGAGAACAGTAATATTCCTTCGATAACCATGAGGAAAATACAGATGGAAAACGTGCGGCCACCTGGTTTGCTTCCTTGGAAGAGCCCATGATGCAGAATTCCAGTCGTAGTACCTTTCCACTCATAGACGCCAAAGCCGATGAGGGTTACCAGTCCAATGACCAGCAATGACAGTACACGGGCGTTGGTCCATGAGAAGAGCCCGCCTCCGAGGTTGAGCGCGACCAGGAACAAGGATAGACCGGCTGCGAGTAGAAAAAATCCCGGTAGATCCAGGCGTGTCAGTTTCTGCCAGAAGGAAAGGTGATCGAGCCGAGTATGTCGCTTTGGGGGTCGGTAGCCAAAGAAGATGCCGATTGCTGTCACCCCCCAGAGGGCCATTTGCACCCACTGTCGACGGTCAGCGTGGATACATAGCTAGGTAGAAAGGTGGCCTGCTTACATAGAATTTCTTCCAGCCATTCACCTCATCCATCTCGGTGAATGCCCCGATCGCTAATGGGCCAGCCACTGCACCGAGACATGCAGCGATATTCATTACCGCCTGAGACACTATAATCAAAATGTCAATACAGACAGATGGATCGATACCACCATCACTTACTCGGCCTCCATTGTCGCGGTAAGATCTCACTCGGTACGGCAAAAGCCAACCCCACAGACGAAAAGCCAATGCCAATGAGTATCGTAGCCCCGATCAACCGGTAGATGTCCGTCGAACCGGGTGCAATGGCCGCGCCAATGAACGACATGGCCGAAGTGCCCACAAGAAGCAACTTCCGCGCCTGGAACATATCGGATGCGGAGGAAACGAGGGGGGAGACGACGGCTTGCATAAGTGTAAGGGAAGCAGAGACCCAGGTCTCGGCTTGAACGTTGTTCAAGGAAACGCCAATGTACGACAGCTTTGCTTTCACGGTCAATCAATCTTCTCATCCTGAGAGGGAGGAGCTTGCTTACGACGGACGGAGGGCCTTGAAGTGCAAACGTCTGAACGAAGTTCATCAGGAACATGGAGGCCAGTGCGATCCATGTTCGTAGATGGATGACAGGTTCCTCATCGACATTGTCGTAAACGAGGTCTTGCGTAGGGGGGCTAGTGATCTTTTCGACATCTCCAATGGTGAGGCTTGCAGCCGGGGAAACTCCAAGTGACACATCGGTGTGTTCGCCCATGTTGCTCGCTGTTTTGAGGAAATACACAAGTAGACGTTCCAGTGCTCGAGAATGCCCAGCAAAAAGATTCCCGGTTTAGGGCTTTTATCCGCCGGATGTCAGACTTGATGTACGTTGGCGCCTAGATTAGAGAGGCCCAATTGCCATCTTCGACGAGCATTAAATGTCGTGAGATCCATTAAAAAGGCTCGCAGCTGTACATGCACACCAGCGATAAGGCCATGGATAGAGCAACAATCACAGATACAAATGAGGATTCCAAGCGGCGGAAATTTGCGAGTGGCGGAAATTTGCGAGCAAACTAACTTTAACTCTTTCTAGGAGTGGAACTCATCACACGATATGAGGATGAATGGCGTGTGGGTTTGAGTAGGTCCTTTTCGACGTAGAGTTTGAGGGCTTTGCTAATCGGAGTGAAAGAAAGTCATTTCTGTTTTCCATCCCACGAACGATAAACGGGCCAATATTTTGGGATTTGGAGCAGCGGGGAAAAAGGGGAAAAAAAGAAAAAAAAAAAAAAAAAAAAAAAAAAAAAAACCTCCAGCGGTATAAAGCAGTTGTTAAGTAACTCTGTAGCGGCTGGGTTAGAGGCGTCACTACTACAACAATGGCAATCACCTCTCCAGAAGCACCCTGGGTGCCCATCGCCCGTCGCAAGCAAGGCCATCGGAACGCCTGTATCCCGCCACAATGGCGCATACCCTCCGCTCACTTGCCTAAAGACCCTCCGCGCTTCGCGGACGGACTTCAAAGTGCCCTAGATGTCCCTTCGAAAGTGTTGTCCAAGGAAGAAATCAAGATCACCGAGGACTACACCGTCGCCACATTCCTCGAGGCGATATCACGCCGACGGTTCTCCGCCGAGACGGCGATAGACGCTTTTTGTCATCGAGCAGCGGTGGCACATCAGTTGACGAATTGCTTGACCGAGCCCTTGTTCAAGCAAGCTGCAGAGCGTGCGAGGTTCCTGGATCGATATCTGGATGAGCATGGGACCACCCTTGGTCCTTTGCACGGCTTGCCGGTCAGTGTCAAAGATACGTTCGATATCAAAGGAGTCGATAGCTCCACCGGTTTGGCGGCATTGTGCTTCAAGCCGGCCGAGAAAAATGCACCTCTGGTGGATCTTCTATTGTCGTTGGGAGCAGTCATTGTGGCCAAGACCAATGTGCCGCAGACGTTGTCAAGCCTCGACAGTATAAACAACGTCTTTGGAAGAACGATGAACCCTGTCAATCGACTTTGCACAGCGGGTGGAAGCTCCGGAGGGGAGGGTGTCATGGTGGCCATGAAAGGCTCTCTCGTCGGGTTTGGCACCGATCTTGGTGGTAGCGTGAGAATTCCAGCCATGGCGAATGGAGTTTATAGTTTCAAACCGAGCAACTCGAGGCTACCATACGGTGGACAAGCAGTGTTGGTGACCGAAGGCATGACCAGGCTGGGTGTGCAACCCGTGTCAGGTCCACTGGCGCGGAGCATCGACGATATCAACTTGATCATGAAAGAGCTGGTACCAAGGGCCGGCCTGTGGGGGGAAGATTGCGTGTTTGGCGAGTGGAATGATGCTCAAGGCCGCCTCCAAGGAGCTGGGCCGAACGGAGAGATTGTCATCGGTGTGCTGCGATGTGATGGGAACTGCACCATACTACCACCCGTGGACCAAATTCTTTCTGAAGTCACATCGAGCCTGAAAAAGCAGCCAAACATCAAGGTTGTCGAAGTTTCGACTCCAACGGCATGGACCCAGTCACAGAGTGTCATGGACAACCTGATCAGCATCGACGGCGGTGTCCTCATGGGAAAGCTCTTAGAGTCCACGCAAGAACCGCTGGTTCCCTGGATGCAATCGAGATTCAAAACCAGCGAGCCCTGCCAGCTTACAGAAGTGGCTCGGTTACAAGCTAGGCGCACGGAACTCGAGTATGAGATGCTACAGATCTGGTCAGAAGTGGATAGATATGGCAGGAGGACGAGGAAACTCGACGCCATCATTTGCCCTGTGGCACCTCACCCTGTGCCCGAGATTGACAGATACAACACTTTGGGCTACACGAACGTTTTTGTCATGTTCGATTATCCTGCAGGCACCATCCCCATTAGAGATGTGGTCGAGCAAGATCTTCGCCTGGGACAGCCACTCGGGGGGGAATCGTTAAGTATCTCGGACGCTGGGTGCCGAGAGTTGTGGGACGAGAGAACTGTCAACAGGAAAGTATACCTGGGCACCTCACTGAGCATACAAGTCGTTGTACCGCGACTCGAGGACGAGAAATTGGGGAGAATCATGACTTTGATTGATAGAGTGGTGAAAGGCCACACAACCGGTCCCAAACTTCCTGAATGAGATGTGCAAGATAGTCGCATAAGTGAGAGTCTAAAGGTATCCATCGTTAGATAGCATTTGGTAACTAGGACATGGCCCTCAAGTATATGAACCAGTGAATAGCGTTACAAGCTCGAGACTGATAAGATATTCCAACAGTTACGTAGCCAGTCGATAGCTAGTTTGGGGCTCAATTGGAGCTTCCACTGCAACATCTTAGGTAATGAATGCACTTGAGGATTCGTTGAGCCATTCTCTTGGTATCATCCTCGGTCGCTTCATGTACGCATATTTGATTATGGGGGATTGGGATGATATCAGGCAGCAAAAGGAAGCCCAGCTGTACTGATCGAGACAATCGGACCAAGGCATTGGCGGTTTGAGTCTCTGGAATTTGTGCAGATAAACCAACCCAGGTAGTGCATCTTTTTGTCAAAATCATTGGCTTGTGAAGCCTGTTCCGAGTCAACTTTATTCCAGTCAAACTTAGAATAAGTCGTTTGCACATGATAGAGATCACTAAAATTCATTCTGGCTGCATCCCCTGACTAGTATGGTAATATGTACTAGATCTTAGATTTGACTGTACAATCCTTCTAGTATCTCCGAGAATCCCATCGACAAGTTGGCCGGATCAGCCTCCATCAACGCCATAGTTGCTAAGCAAGATCGCACCGTTCGTTCCCAAACCTTATGATCCGCCGCATCTCGCTTCTCTGAAGAGAGCAGATGAAGCGCAGCAGAGAAAAGAAGGTGTGAAATGGTCCAATCAGTGGGGAATACCGGAATCTGGTGGCGCATCTCATGGTCGTGAATAGCGCAAAATGAATGTTGATGCTCTCTGACGAGGAGGCTACAGCAAGACACAATTTCTCGAACAGCGTTCAAAACATATTCAGACGTTTCCGATGAGAACCTGGAGAGCATGAGAATAGTTTCATTGTATTGCAAGCTGGCCCATGCCTCGAGATACTTGACAGCTCCTCCCCAGTCGTGCATGTCGCTCGTGATAGCGGGCATAAAGTCCATTTTCCAAGATTGGTGCCAGTGGAGTAGTTCATCTCGAACCTTTTCACATCTTTCCTTCAATTTAACTAGATTGCGCTGCATGGATGCCTCGGAGAGCAGGAGGCTTTGTAATTGCATTTTCATTGTCGAGATTCGGTAGAACTGTATAGATACGCGTTCTTCCGTGGTATTACAGATTGGTTGAGTCAATTCCTACAAAAGTGTCAGTTCAGCTTGCATGCGGTGGAAAAAATATTGCCCTGACATCACGTAATTTATCTCCTGTGATCAACACCGTTGGCCGACCAAATGCGGTAGTAACTTTCCTGCTCTTGTTATCAGTGCAGTGCTCTCGATTCAGGTATTTTGGTTCAGGTATTTTGCACGTACCCCTCGATGCAATACAAGGTTCTAGCGAGCATAGTGAGATGACCTTCATCCAGGCCATTGATATTCTCGAAACGGCCGTGAGACATGTCAAAGTAGAGGCGAATCGCAAAACCAAGATTCCTCCAAATATCGCCTCCACCAGGGCTTAAGAGCAAGTATATGCACATGAGCAGAGATCTCTGCATCATATGCAAAGTATTGGAACCCGACGAGTGATCACAGCTGGTGTCGACATGTGAAGTGGCTTTTTCAAAGTATGCAGCCGGTGTGAAGCTTGCCCCGTGCTCCGCCCTCTTCGTTAATTGGCTGCTTATGGCGAGAATCAAGTAGAACAGCTCCTGGTTGTGGTCCAGGCAAGAAGCAAGTGGTTCGGTGTAGCAATATGTGAGCAGGCCCTGTAAAGAGTCGTCATTCATGACGGGGTACCACACGTGGACTGATCTGTGAAATACCGCAAACAGACGCAAGGCGGTCGAAGCATCCGGGCGGCTGACCTGGACCGTTGATGTGCTAGAATCAAGGATCGATCTGGCACTGGGTTCGCGTCCGAGAGTTGCAGGGGTGTGTTCTGCTAGCGGAAGCATAACTGGATTTATCGAAGCAAGATGACTTGACACGCCAAAGAATAAATAATCCGGATTTGTGGTCCGTATAGAGGACATGAGCTCGTCTTGCGACTTTCCGGAGACGAGATTGGACGTAGTCACAGCTGGGATCAAGAGATTGATGCCCCAAATTAGCTGTGAGGAGGCTTTAGAGACAGGCTTCGTAGGAAGTGTAGATGTCGAAGGCATATTTTGAGGCGGTGGTACAAGTTGGTTTGCCGCAGTAATTCTTTGAATTAATTGATGGATATTTCTAGGATGCGAAAGTGCTCTTATAAGCTCTTTGAACCCAGCAAAAAAACCACGACTAGGAGGTAATGACTAACCTCCGGGGCACTTCTTGCGATAATATAACATCATAATAAACGCACTCCCGGCGCGATTTGTGACAAGCACCACAGCATGGAAGCTCACGATCGCATCGAATATGTTGATCGCGACAGAAGCTGCAAGACGGCATTGAATCAATGGCATCCTTGATGTCTTTTGGAAGCTCTAGGATTGGTATATCGTTGGTAGCGTCTGCGGTGCTCGTGAGAATCGTCTGCTGTTGTTGACCTAGCCAAGGGGATTCAAGAAAGTTAAGTGAGTATGCCTCCTCAAAATCAAATTGAGCTCCAATGAACTCCTGCCAAATATCATCTGTAAATGGCTGTTGAGAGTACTCGTGAGACGACGAAGGTTCTACAGATAGAAATTCATGTTGGACCTCAGTGTTTGCTTGATATATACTGCGAATGCGACGTTGCGAGAGCAGTAATTCAAGCTCCGCAAGGAGCTTTAAATCATTTGCTGAGCCGATCGAACCTGGCTGATTTGAAAATACGGCATCTCGGAGATCTCTAATATACAACCCGGTGATAGCAATCACTGGCCACCTCTGTGCCTCAGTATCCTATTTGGATTTAGCGCCCATTGATATTTGCAAGAAAAAAAAAAAAAGAAACAAAAGTCTTGAGTGTTACTCACAAGGATCGCCATAAAGTTGTCAAATGCAGAAAGGAGCTCATTTTCTAGAGAAGCTTCCCGGACGACGTGTCCATAGTTCCTGAAGATGTACAGTAGTACAATTGCTGCTTGAAACGCATCGTTAACTACCACAAAAGTCCAGGTCAATCTCGTATTCCGAAGAGTTTTGTGGTAACCATTGATCAGGCTGATCGCGCTTGTCGTTGCGGCCATTAAGGAAGCATGACTTGGTGCCATATTTCCTGGATATGGTCGATGCAACAAGTTCTGACTATGATGTGCAGTGCTGACTATCCATTGCGGAACGATACCATCCGAGGAAGCTGAAAGATTAAACATGCTTCTTATGCGCTCTTCCATGTGCTGAACCCAGTCTGCGTGACTCGAAAACTGGTTTGGAATAGCCCGGTCGAAGAATTTGATCTCGTATATCTCGGATTGAAGCTGGCATAGTTGGATCTGTAGCAAGAAATGTTTCGCATTTAGTCTTTTTTCACTATATGATGTAGAAACCCCAGCAGTATGGCTCCCTTCTTCATTACCACCAGGCAAGCATGTGGTTATATGCTCATCGCTCACACATGGGGGTGACCCTGTAGATATGGCAATAGTCCTGTCGATCAAATAGACCTTCCCCGTTGTTAGTGCCGAGAAAGAGAACCAACAGCGTGTTTATGGGCTTTCAAAACTGTACCGTCCAAAATAACTGTCTCCGGAGGCTTACATCCCGTGAAGTGAGTCCCTGGGTAGGATCTACCTCTTGATGAAGACCTAGTCCGATGGCCATGCGTACGGCTTCACTACCCAAGAAGTATATATTATTGATATATGGCAACAGAAAACCTAGTTGTATCAACAGAAGAAGTCCCTGAAGTGATCTGATATTGGAGTGCTTTAAGAAGGTCCAATGGCGCATGGCATCGCGGTAAAGCGACTCGCTCATTGACGCGACTCTGGAGAAGTCATCACATCGTGAGGTGAGGCAGCTGACTGCCAACACCATCGATACAATAAAACGGCTGATATCTGGAGATCTGGAGACGTTGGTCTGTCTAGAATAAACTTGCCCAAAGTGATGCCATAGCTCACCGCTGGTAAAACATGGATATCGCGGTAGGATCGTATTCACGTAGTTGTCAAAGATGTGCCTTGCAACTTCGAAAGGGATTCGCAAGGCATCGATTCCCCAGAATTGAGACTCATTGTCATGGCCTGCTCGTTTTCCAAGATGTTCGTAGTAGAGTCCATGTACTGGAACCTTGTGAGGAGGTCGTTCTGTCGGGTAGAATAACTTGGATTCGTGGAGGAGACCCGGGTGACTGCCCACGCAGCTCGTTGTATACAAGCTGCGTATTGAGATGCTTATCGTCTGGAGGGCTTGAGCGTAAATAGTTTGAGAGACACTGGATGTCTTTAACTCTGTCCTTTCTGACTCGACTTGAATATAGTGCGGTTCTGTCCAGCCTCTTTGCTCTTGCTCAGTCTCAGCTAATTGCTTCTCCAAATACTGGAGCACACTGCAAACAGTCTTAGTCTCGGCCAAACGCGACAATAAGATACGGGTGGAGCACCTTCGTGGGACTTTCTTGCGGCTATGCCGGTTGATGCCTACACACTCTTTACCTGCTATGATGCATCGAGAGCAAGAAGGCAACTTCTTGTCGCACTGAATTCAGGTGTCAACTGGCTGCTCAGTCCCGCAAATTCGGCAGACCAAAATTCAAGATTTCTTCACCTTCTTCTTTAGTGAATAGCACCTAGCGCAGGCTAGTACAGGTTGGACACGCTGACGGTCAGGCATCGCCTTGAAGACTTGCAACGTGCATGCACACACTCAGGCGGGCGAGGGTTCCGAGCGAATGCCGGCTGATATCAGAACGCCAAGTGTCTATGTATTGGGGATTTCTTCTCGCGAGCCGAATTTTTTCCGACTGGAATCGTGGCTAGGGTGATGTGACTGGCTGCGAGTGCATTGTATTCGCAAGTAGAAGGGCAGTAATTCCACAACAGGATGGTATAGACCTGTTAGAATCACGTGCTTCCAGATGCATGTTGGAACTTGTGATGTGCTAACCAGATTTGGATTAGGAGTCAGGAAATCGGCAAATACCAAGTATGTCACGGAGTTACTTGTGTCGTATTGAATATAGGCCACGACTGAAATCAACCTGGTAGAAATACAGAAGTAACAAAAATAATTAACACAATGCATCAGGCTCGTATCCAGGATGGAGGAAGGCTGGATATGTGAAGCTATCCGGAGGCCTCATTTACTAACCTATAACGAACTAGCGTATATATCTAGGCCAAATCCGGTAGTGGCCCATATCAAATCCGACAATCAGACAAGTAGATAGCCTATTGCAAGGCTGCGATTCGATCCATATCGAGGTCAAAACAGGTACATTCGAAATCACGAAGACAAACCATATGGTTTGACATCCGACTTTTCTAAACCGGAAAGAGCAAGTGTAGGAACGTCAAAGGAAATCCGGTACGTAGATAGGTAAAATGACTCAGTTTGAAGTTGTAGCAGACTAATTTGTAAAATCTGTTTCAACACGCACTATATAACATAAAGATATCTCACAAA
Source organism: Talaromyces atroroseus (assembly GCF_001907595.1). Lineage (NCBI taxonomy): Eukaryota > Fungi > Ascomycota > Eurotiomycetes > Eurotiales > Trichocomaceae > Talaromyces > Talaromyces atroroseus. The sequence goes on along the minus strand of NW_017971438.1, from coordinate 1,279,769 downwards.
TACAAACCAGTGCTTGAAGGGGTATGGTAATTTCATGAAACATAAACATAATACATGGGAAGGATATATATTAAAAAAAAACAAGGCCACGAAAAAGTCGAGAGCCATGTTAAATCTCTCAAGTGCGCAGCCAGCGCTGTCCCCACGTCTTGTTTCTATCGACTGCGCCTCCAGAGGGTTCCACTTGCAGGCTTCGTGAGTACAGGTCCTATGGGTCGCATTAGATATGATCGTCCGGAGTAATAATAAGAGGGAACTCACCTCTTCATCAGCCATTTTTGCATCTAGTACCAACCGTTGCACGACTTCATTCTTATGAATGTGTGGGTACGGCGTGCGCTGACTGCGTTGAATGGCGAGAACAACTTCTCCCATGATTTCAAACTTCTTCCAGTTTATTCGCTCCTTATTATCGCCCACAAATGTCTTGTTGCCCTCTTCTGCTGATACGAGATCGCGTCTATGAAGTGGTAGAAACGGGATACGTTCTCCAAACGAGTTGTCCCATGCCAGACGGTATGCAAAATGACTCCGTTGCGTACCCATCAATATGACGAGCCGTAGGAAATCTTTTTGAAGGGGAAGAGGAATCAAGTCTCGTGTTTGTGCTAGTCGCTGGACAGGCGTGCCGTTGATGCCTGCCATGACTGCACCCAGGGAATTGTAGTTATTCAGACGTCGAAGCTTCTACAAATGACGCAGTTCGTTAGTCTCTTGGTAATTACGACAATACGACAGGTAAGAAAAACCTACCAATGCAATGTTCATGAACTTTTCCATAGCCTTTGCGCGGTGTTTAGCTTTATCCCGCAGTAATATCATGCTTGCCACCAGAAACGCTAGATGGTTGAACTCCCGAATCATGCGATTCACATGTTGCAGACTTTTTGTGTGCTCCTTCTCGGGGCCAGACAGACTAACATGGCGGACAAGATCCCGCGGCGTGAAGGAAGTAAACATGATCCAGTCAATACGAGTGAGTTCGCGGGCGAAATCGTCGTCTGGAATCTCCATAAATTGCCGCCACTGAATCTTGGTCAGCAGATACCGAGGAGTAAGTTCCAGACTCATTGCCTCTCGCTGCACGTTTTCTAGGGACATCATAGCTGAAGATGCTTGTGTTATGGTTGATATTGACCGCCCAGTACTAGATATTGTGGATAGGGTTCCCGAGTCCCTCGAGGACTCAGTCGTTGGCTCTTCGGACAAATCCAAGGAGCTTATATTATTAAGTATTTTCTCTGAAAATGAAGAATGGATGAAAGTGGACGGTGACATGCGCGTGGATGATTCACCACCCAAAGACCCAGTCCTCTCATAATCGTCGTCTTCTTCTCCGTCCCGAAAAGGCCAACCGACCTCGTCGTCTTCCATTCGAGTCTCGAGATGGAGGCTGATCTCTTTGGCTGCAAACATATACACATGACTGTCCTCAATCGAATCGACAAACTCAAGTATCCTCTGGCGAGTCATGGGATATGCAAAATCCCCCGGGTATTCTGAAGCCCACTGCGCAATGACTTGAAGCAGCCTCAACTGCTCAGACGCCCGAGTCAATTGAGGCAAGTCACTTTGTTCGGTTTTCTCGAAACGGGTAATCAGAGCATTGAGCAGCATCGACGGAGAGGCAAATTTGCGATATAGACATAAGAATATGGCAACGAACTTGGCGTCCTGCTTGGAAATCGGTAACGCGATAAGCCGGTCAATCAATTCGTCGAATGTCACTCCCGGGTCACTGGGCACTGTGTCGTAGGAATGTTTTTCCTGTATTTGCTCGGAGCTCGCTGGTCTGCTTCGGGAGTCGTCGGTCTCATCGTCCATGTCCAGAAACGAACTGAATGCATCTGCCGATCCGGCGCTATGACGCCAGGTTGTCCGGAGGGCACTTTGGCGCCGCGGAGGGCTGCTCGAAAGGCCCGGCGAGGAAGGCCTGCGTGGATTCATCCGTGTTCCCGAAGGAGGAGTGTTTGGTCGCACTGGGTGTGAGTTGCTGCGGCCATTTCTCGAACCGGGAGCATTGAGAGCCACGGTGGTGGCTCTTCGTCGGTTGGGGAAAGGCCCACCGACGGCACGAGGCAGGATGCAACAATTAACGAACGAGAGGACGATAGCAGAGTGTGATTTGACGTCTAAATCCCCGAGAACACTAGCTGAAACGGTCGGAGCAGATCCGACGAGCTGTCAATGCCTCCAAAAGCAAAGTATTTTTTTTTCTTTGCTTTTTTCTCTCTTTTCTGGAATCAGTGAAGCCGCTGCTCGGGGCTATTAGCACGGACACGCAATCAGAAAGAAAGCGAATGTGGAAACGGAGCTCACGGCAGTGCTCTCGGCCTGTAGCAGGAGCAGCACAGCGTTTGTCGAGGGACTGAGACAGGAGCTACTGTTGGCATCAGAAATTGGACCCGACCGAGTGGATAGGAGGAACTTGCAGAGAGCGCAGGCAGAGAGAATCCAGGCCCATGATAGCCGGCAGGGGGCAATGCGCGGCTAGCGGGCCTAGCGTGCTTGCTATTAATCCTTCTATTAATCCTTCCCACCGTGGTCTGACCAGAGCACTCGAGTTACACATGCACGTGCGGCGAGAGGTCTCGGAGTTCTCTGTCTGGCATTGGCGGTAATTATATCTTCTACGCTGCTGATGTGTATCCGGAGGAAAGGAGCACCATCTCCTCCTTTTCCTGCTCCTCCTCCAATGCACGCGCAAGCCTCACGGCGACGGGTTGTACGGTATTTTCCCGGGACTACCAATGTCTAATTCAATTCTACTGATCCTCCTGGCCATGCTGCAGGTGCCTACACATTCTTCTCTCCCATGGTCGCCCGGCAGGGTATCTCCCTCGGCGACGCTGTTGACCTTGACGTACTACATCTGCCCAACAGTCATTGTTCCTATAAACCGAGCTATTTCCGAGAGACGATCCTCCTTCACACGGTCATGCAAGCTAGCGCTTGAAGGTTAACTACTGGCACTTATCAGAATCGAACGGTGGAGAAACCTCGGTAGTCTGTATCCGATCTCGTTGTTGCGTGTCTGAGACGCCTCCGTATCATTTCCGCTTCGTGAAAGAACGCACCTCGTAGCCGGTTAGTCTACAATCTACGTGCTCGTGACGGACCATGTGAAATTCCCACCAACTCTCGCTCGGTTTCCAGCGCGCAGAGTGAACGAATGGTGCAACACTGCGAACTCACTTGGATTATTGAAAAGGGCGGAAATGCCTCAGTTAGGATTAGGCATCAATAATTCATTTTTTAGGGTTTAGGATCTACTATACGCGCACTATAACCTATTGTGCCGCTCAAGCCAGGCCAACCAGGCGCTAAATACATAATGCTATGAAGTTTTCGAACAGTCTGCTGTCGGGTAAAAGTATCCGGTGTATATACACTAGATTATCGGGACCTTCCTCTCATTTCTCGAAATATTCGCTGGTCAGCATGTAGTCTTTTACAGAACATACAGAAGAGCAATGGGATATTCCGCAGGAAAACCATCATTCACTCGGCGTGATGGGAGTGATGTGCATTAGGAACTTGAAATAGACTTGTGCAGTAGCTCTGCCAAAAACCCATCTCAGTAAAACCACTCCATACTCCATATCTGCCATAATATAAACACAAATCCTAGAGCCCAGATCAGGACGAACCTCCACGCTCACCAACAACCAGGGCAATAAATTTCATAAAGCCCTCGGCATCAGAGCCCGTACATTCCCCATCCTCACAGGTCTCTCTCCATTTCCTAACTTTCCCGACACCCCGATTAAACCCCTTTTCTGCCGTCCAGGCTCCTCGATTCGGCCTCTCGCGATGATGGGGTGTAAAGGACGCAGTATCCCATGCTTCTTCCTGGGTAGTCTTATAAATATCCCGTAGTTTGATGCGTAGACCTGGATACTCTGCGAGTAACTTTTGGTATTCTGCCGGAGAATTAAAGTCTTTGGTCGGTTGAGTGTTGCTGCTGTCTTCTTCTTCTTCTTCTTCTTCTTCCTCTTTTGGAAAAACTTCTTGTACAGCATTTTGGGCTGTCGATGCAGGTTGCTTCAGTGCACAGTATATTTTATGTGATTTTGTGCAGCCGAGAGAACAGCTTTTGTAGCGGTTGATTAGTTGAGTGTACCGTGAGAAGAGGAGCAGGAGTGGAAACATACCTCGATACGCCGCATGTAGGGCATTTATATTTGGAATTTTCTTTCGAGCATACCTCACACAGTCCGGGCATTCTCAGGTTTACCGATGCATGCAAATCTTTCAAATAACTGTCTTGAAGAATGATAATTAAGCTCTTTCCACGTGGTCGATATAAGGCTTCTTGTTAAGAACGGGTGACAGCTCTGGCGAGTTTTTTGTCAATGCATCATACATACATATATATATATTCCCGTATGGTCCGTGCGCAGATGAGCACAGTGAAGCATCTTCAAGACATTCATCTAATCCTCAAGATGAAATACTGTCACAAGAATCACGGATGAATTCCTCCAAAGCAGCTGCAGCACTCATTTAATCGACATTGAATTAGGCGTGGTTGCAGCAACAATGATATCACGTGCCTTTGACGTCAACGTCCAACTGGTTAGGTCCGGGCAAATTCTCGCCGGCAATTATTATTAATAATTATGAGAGTTTCAACATTCACCCTTGAATCCATCGACACCACGAGTCAAAACGTACCCAGAGATCTGTAAACGGAAGAAATAATCGGCATATCCACTCGCTACCACCATGTCGGCGCAGCAAGTGTCGCGGAGTGTCGTCAGACAGACTCTGCAACGGTCGCAGAACCTCACAACGCGGCGGGTTGACGCCGCCCGGTTCATCACACGAAGGTCCATTCACTACGTGCGGAGCAGTGCCCCTGCTATAACACCGTCTCAGAGTCGTCGTAGACCGATCTTACATCCTAATCACCAGACATCGGGCCTTCCCAAGATTAATGGGCCTTCTTCAGGCAATAAGCGATCTATATTCATCCAGACGGAATCGACGCCGAATCCTGATGTGAGTTCGTTGCTGGGCAGTACTTCAAATGCATTCAATATGACAACTGACTGATCTGACTTTATATCAAGGCTCTTAAGTTCTTGCCTAACCACCCGGTCTTGCCGGAAAACTTCTCCACTCCCTTCTTAGAATACCTCTCTCCGAGGTCAACGCTCGCTCCGCCGCATCCTTCACCATTGGCAGCCAAACTGCTCAATGTCGAAGGCGTGTCATCTGTATTCTACGGAACCGATTTTATTACAGTAACCAAGTCCAGCGATGTCAACTGGGCGCACGTCAAGCCCGAAGTTTTCAGTCTGATTACCGAAGTCGTCACATCCGGCGAACAAATCGTGAACACTGTTGAGCGCACTTCTGCCGGCGGAGAGAATGCGCAGGAAGGCGGTGAAGAGGACACGCTCGGATATAACGAAGAAGATGATGAAGTTGTCGGGATGATCAAGGAGTTGCTGGAAACTCGCATTCGGCCCGCGATTCAAGAAGATGGCGGAGACATCGAGTTTCGCGGGTTTGAGAACGGAATCGTGATGTTGAAATTGCGAGGAGCTTGCCGGACTTGCGACTCGAGCACTGTCACACTCAAGAATGGCATCGAGTCGATGCTCATGCATTACGTATGTTTTACCTCTATATCCATTTCTAATATCTGACCAATACAAAGCCTGACTGACTGACCTTGCCCAGATCGAGGAAGTTCAAGGCGTCGAGCAAGTTCTAGACCAGGAGGAAGAAATTTCCATGCACGAGTTCGCCAAGTTCGAGGAGAAACTGCGACAACAGAAGGGCTCCGGTGCTACAGCATCTTCGGCACTGGATACGGCGGGGGCTTAAAATGGACACTGCAATGGATTCAATTGCTGGTACCGGTTATGTACCAATGTCCCATGTACCATGTACCAACGTACTTTGATATTTCTTTATGGATATGCGTTAAGTGATAGAAAGAATGGATATGGATATAGAATCCGTTGACTAACTTACCGGTTACCAACTGCTTAATGATTGCCACAGTAAGCACCCATGGGGCGCATCAGGTGATTTAGCAGACGGTTGGATGTGTCGTGACGTCGGCGAATCAAACCACGAAAGAAAGAGCGACTTTTGCTGTCGCATGTGATTGATTTCACATTACTTGCATTGCATGCCTGCCTTAGGCACATCAGTCCACACGTCATATTCCCCGCCCTAACTCACTCTTCCTGGCCTGAGTTTTGCCTGAATATTTCTCTTCACGTACCCGTTTCTCTTTAACCCCGCCTTTTTTTTTTGGTCTCATCAAGCCTGGGCCTAAAAGTCTTAGAATTTGTGGGGTAGGCTCTGTAAGTTACCGTTAACCGACGTAAATTTAAGTACGTGGTACGAAGTTAGTGGCTGCGGGCTATTTCGATGCAATATCAATCAATACATCAGGCATGTATGCTTGAGGAGAGATACACACGATAAATACTCGGTACTGCTCGGTTTGTGCAGAATATGGAGGATGGAGTATAGAGGAGACGCAGTAATGATGGACACAAAAAGAGAAGAAGAGAGCTCCGTCCTTTGTTCACGGCATAAGAATTCAGCTCAAGTCAGCATTTAATTTATCTTTTATACACCAGTTTCCCTTTCCCCTCTACCCCAGACATATAGTGCGCAGTGGCTGGGCCTGGAGTGGATTTAAATCCCGCAGGCCTCGGCCGGGCACAAAGGATTAGCGGTGATTGGTTGGAAGCATCGATCTCCGCATGCTGCACACGGGTACACTGTACAAAGCATTATCATACATAAGCTAGCTGGCTGCCAACTAAGAGTGTATCTCCGCGACACAGAGGCTGGATGCCACCAAGCCGGCCATCAACATGCTCAACTAGTCGCACAGGGAGATTGCAGAGTGTCAGCAGATGGATCGTATGTTCTGGACTTGCCAGGGTTAGCGTCGCACTGGACGGTGGTCCTTCTGGCATCTGCCAGCCCGGGGTGGCCAACCAGCGTGTGCGCCTAGTCAAGAGCGGGTCGTGCGGCTTATGATTGGGCCATCGCGCAAGCACCCCGGAACCGACCAAGGAAGGTGCCAGTGGCAGCCCTCCTTCCCCAACAGAACAGCTGCTGCTCCTGCTGCTTCCTCTTGTTCTTTTTTTTCTTCTTACTCTCGTTCGGTTTTCTTTTCTTTTTCTTTTCATTTATTTTTCTTCAGCATCCTTCCTTGCCTGCAATCTAACCTTGCTGCATGCACTGACGCATCGGCACGCGAGACATTATTACCTCGACTCCAGAGTCCATTCCTATCACTACAACGGAGTACCATACGGGGCACCGTGCACGGTCTCGGCGCTCTAGCACGCTGCATCCATCGCTGTCTTCCTTCGCCAACGAGCTAACTGCTTCCATTTTTATTATTTAATCAATACTTCTTCTGCAGAGGCTTTGGTACGGATACCTCGTACCCCATAATCCACCCAGCCAGTCTTTCGCTCTCGCTCTCTCCTCCCCTTTCTCCAGGTCTTACAAGAACCCGCCGCGCCACCTCTTCAAAGCACCTACCTGCCTGCCTACTCTGCCACGCCGCCTATTTGCCCCCCTTTCTTCATCATCATCAGAAAACCCCTCCTTGATCTTCTTGATTTATCAATTTCGACTTTATCCATCTCTGCGATCGGAACTATCTATGCATCAAGTCTGTCGCCACTAATTCGGCTTTAGAATACGAGAAAGAAGAAAGAAGAATAAGAAAGGCTTACCCAGGCCCTGCCATTCTCGACTATTTACTATTACTAGTGGTCGCCCGTCAGCCTAGGGGGGAGCGGAGGCTCTAAAATCAACGGATCATCTTTTCCACGTGAGTTGTTTACTTCACCCGACTTTCTTGCGAATAAAACCTATACTCCTATTAAAGCCATATCCAATATAACCTCAATCTGTTTATTGACTCTCCTTATGCGATCTAGATTCTGCAAAACCTGAAAATGCGCCACTTCTATGGTGCGCATCTCCTGTCGGCGCAAGTCTGCAAGTAGCACAACAACCCCCCCCCTCTGGGAGCCCGCGCATTCGTCCCCGATACCGTCCGTTTTCTTTGTCTGGCCACGACTACCCTTGAGACTTTACTCTTCGTGTCGCCGTTTTGAAATTCCGCGGAGTGGCGTGATATCAATAAAACGCTTCTCAAATACCGAACCGACAACGCAGCGCTCTTGAGCCTGACAAACATCCTTTTTCTCTTCTATCGTCGCCGGTCGTCGAAAATTCGAGGAGCTAGAAATATCAGGAAAAAAAAAGGCTTTGTATATTCTTTGACCTTCTTTCGGATTAGACTACGGGATAAAAGTTGTGCCCCCGCTGGGTAGAGTGGTAAGTCTTGACACGGTATTGATTCTTGAGAAGTGAGTCTAATCAGTATCAGACAGACAGATATTTCTCTTTGTTGATTTCCCATAAACCTCCACCGGGACCTTATAGATTGTATATTCTTTTGTTTCTCCAAGGTAAGACTCTTTCACAGGCGTTGCAAGCTTGAATTTGAACAAAATCATTCGCTGATTTGACCTAAAACTATAGTCTCATCATCTCTTTGCTCCTGTGCCAAGTTGCAGGGTATCAGCAATAGACGCTTACAAACAACATCACAAAAAGGATTATCAAAGAAAGAGAAATACCTCGCCGAAGATTATCCTGCGCCTATTGCCAAAGGAGGAGCAAGTGAGACTATACATTTGTCCTATATTGTTCCCAACCATGGCCGCAACAGCAGATAAACCCATTTTGCCTTCCAAGGCTGGAACCGGTTCCGCGCCTGGGAACAATGCGTCTATACGCCTAGAGAAAGCCAAACCGGGTATTAGGCGTTCCACGCCAGACTCAGAAGCTTTGACATCCTCTGACGATGAGTTTGAACACCTTCATCAAGTAGCTACTGCTCCCACTGCTCCCGTGACGAAGCCAGTTCGTCGCACATCTTGGCTCAACGAAGTGCCGCATAACCTGCCTCGCAAGACTTCGTTGACGACTTCAGGGTCCGTGGTGTCGCCAGGCTCGATTCCTTCTACGTCTGCAGCCGATCAGCCCAGCTGGACCACTAACACCAGCCCTAGTTTGAACAGCTCCATGTCCTGGAATCACGGAAGCAATTTTCCTTGGTCCACAGGCATCTGGACCTCAGAATCTCGAAAGGAGCCACCACCTCGACTCACTGAACTGAGTCAGTCGCCGACTATGCCGAACAACTCAGTTACAAGTCCGATCACAGAGGAGCTTCTGAGCCCGACGGCACGATCGATGACTGGTGATTCTGCTATTCCGTTTACGATTCCTCTTCACCCTACTCCAAAGACATACCGTTCACAGTCTTACTCTGTTGGTCAACTCGATCCTGAAACGGTCAATATGATGTCCACCAAGGCAAATAATCAATTTAATGGATTGCGTGGACGGCCTGGCAACCAACCTGGAGGACTTCAGCACCGCTCTTCTCGGCCCAGTTTGCTAGAAGATCTCGGGCATGACCCTGCGCTGCTTGGTCGTGTGCGTGAAGACGACGATGACGATGAGGCTAATTCCAAGGAATTGAATGACGCTAATTCATACGCTTCCAGTCAAGCACGAATTGAGCAATTGACAAGAGAGAATGCTCTTCTGCGACAAGCTGCACGTTATGAGGGTGCCCGTATGAGAGATCGCGCCGTCTCGTCTACGTCTATCAATAGCAATTACTCTCTCGCCCCGGGCATGCATAGCCTACACCGCATCCATGGTAGTGTACCGGAAGAGTCTGATCTTGCAGTGGAGGACTTGGATGAAGTTGGTGACATTTCAGGCTACAACGGCCTTCGAAACAGTAATCGACGAAGGCTATCTGAACACTCTGCCAACCTTGAAAGACAACTTGCCCCCTTCGGTGGTTCGGTTGAGAACAGACCACTAGAAAGCCTCAAGCGGGCTCACTGGCAGACATCTCTTGGCTTTGGTAGTATTGGTGAAATACCACAGAGTAGACGCCACTCGTTCGCAGATATTCCCACCAGACATGCCTCGATTGGATCAATTGGTGAAAATCAATCACAGTTGGGGGTACGACCGGGGCTTAGTGACAGAGAAGATGGCTTTACCAACGCTCTCGACGAGGCACTCTCTACACCAACGGTCGAAAGTGGTAAGTATTCAGTTATTTCGTATCACATCATTATATTTATATATCAGTACTGACTGCTAGAAAATTAAAAGCTTCATACTTTTCTTCCAGAGACCCTCTTCGGGCTGGAGAAATACCCGGAGTGCCTACGTCTTTGCACCAAGCCTACAATGTGCCTTCGGCGTATGGTCGACCGCATTCAGGATTAGCCCAGCCTCACCAAAACCAGCGCCTGTACATCGTGACATTCAAATGCCACCGCGCAGATGTCTTTTATATCCAGGAAGACACTGGACTTCAAGTCAATCCTGGTAATCTTGTGATTGTCGAGGCAGATCGCGGTACAGACCTTGGAACCATCCAGCACGCCAATGTCACCTGGCAAGAGGCAAAGGAGCTGAAAGAGAAGCTTGCCGAAGAGCATTATAAATGCTTGATGATGTTTTCACGCCAGGCTCAAAATGGGGCATCCAATGTGGTCAATTCAGGTCTAGGAAACCGTAGCGCTGTTGGTGGGATGGGTCCAACAGGGACTCATGGAGCGCACGAGCCTCAGTCAACAGAGATTAAACCAAAATTGATCAAGCGACTTGCTCAGAACCATGAAATTCTGACTCTGAGAGACAAGGAAGGAAATGAAGCGAAGGCTAAGCGTGTCTGCCAACAAAAAGTTGTGGAACACAGACTAAACATGGAGATTCTCGACGCCGAGTTTCAAATGTCAGTTTCCTCGCCCTTTCCATTTGATAGAAGTTAAGCCAAGTTTATACCCGATACTGATTGAATGATTTGTATGTAGGGACTGGAAGAAGTTGACCTTCTACTACTTTGCAGACTCGTATATAAACTTCAATTCTTTGGTAACGGACCTCTTCAAGATCTACAAAACTCGGATCTGGATGTCTGCTATTAACCCAGCCTCTTTTGTTACGCCATCTACTGGGCTCCAACCTCCAAGTGCAGGTGCTCTAGGCTATGCCCAGGAAACTGCATCTGATCGTCGACACCCTCATCAAAGTCGCAATTATAACGCACCCCATCTATCTCCAACACCACCAAACCTTCGTGATTCCTTAGAAAGAGGCGAATTTGGCGGTAATACGTCTAGCATGCTGCGCAATTCTTACATGGACCCGTATCAAGCATTGGGATCCTCCGTTCGGCAACACGAAACAGCTTTTGCTCACGGTGCTGCATCTCATGACCCATTCGCGCCGCCAGCGTTGAATGGATACAATTTCCTAGAGCCTTCGGGCTCAGATTATGTCAGAACAACCTCTCAGAGTCAACGATCTGATCCCGTCCAAGCAGACTGGCTAGGGAACTTCCAGGGATTATCACTCAATTCCTGATACATTTCTCACCCCCCAAAAAACATTCAGCCCGCCAGGGTTACTTTATATTTCTTCATTTCATTTCATTTCTTCTTTTCCTTTCAACCACCGTATATGAATTTCTTTCCTTCCTCGTTCGTCATTTGAAATTATTAAAATTGTCCTAGATTCTCGGTTTATATTTTCAAGGATAGGTTGATGAAGAGACCTTACGACCTGTGGCTCCATATACCTCATAGACTACGGTGACTCTCCAAGTTTACAGTTTCTTTCTCCTCTTGTGTGATTTGGTTTGTGTTGCACTGTCAATAATGCCTGTTTTCAAAAATTGATGACTTGTAACGTGGGGATGTTTCGATATCAACATTCCCGTCTTATACTCTTCTCTCTGTCTTGATTTTTCCTTTTGTATTTCTTCTTTAGGAGTGATATTCCACGTCCAATTTCTTTTTTGTACTTTTCTTTTTTTTTTGTGGTGATAGACGGGAGATCATTATGACGATTATGGCTGGATTTAAGAATCAAGTTCGCTGAGAGCTTGTGGTACAAAGAAGCAATTTGTTTTATAAGAGAGATATGAAAGAATTCGATTGCGTTTTTTTCATGAAGTGTGCATATATCACCGGGTCCTTGACAATGAGCATGAAGTTGATAATGATCGAGAATGCCAAGGAATAGTGACCACCGAAATTGCACGAACCAGCCGTAGCACGTGACCGACCGCTTCAGCCTCTCTATGATTGGCTCGAATGCGCACCTCGCCTAAAATATTTAGCGTCCCACACACAATCCCGCCTTCCACGCTTGGAGAGGGAAGCTTTGAATCTCTTTTTCAACCTCGACCAAAACGACAACGACGACTACCGACGAGGAAGCCAAGCCGACAAGGTGTGTGTGTTTTCTTGATGATGAATTGCAATTGCAATTGAAATACCCTCAAAAAGTGAACGAAGAAGAACGATCTGACTGACTTTGACTGTCTTAAACAGATGGGTGCCTTGAAATACGTTGAAGAGCTTCAGAAGAAGAAGCAGTCTGACGTGCTTCGCTTCCTGCTGCGCGTTCGATGCTGGGAGGTGAGATTCTACGAACCCTGAAACTTTTTGCTTTTTTATTATCATTATTTTGAATGCTTTATCGGAAACCTGCCGGAATATGGAGATCGAAAAAGAAGAAAGAAGAAAACAGGACAGCCCGTCGAGACAGAAAAAGATGATGGAAGATTGGAAGAAAAAATATTCTTGCGATTCGCCTTACAAAAAAAAAACGGTCACAGAGGAATTTGATACCCATTGGAGTATTCTTTTAGGACGTTTTTCTTTTCTGCGCTGGCTCCTTATAAAAAAAATTTCTTTTCTTTTTAATCCGATCCGGTCCAGGTGGATGTGTGGCACATCAAATGAGCAGCACTTGTTGTTGATTTTTTTCTCTTTTGGAATTTATTGCTCGAGTGCTTGCTTGTGTCTTGCTATACACTCGTTGAACTTTGCTGAGAGTGCATTAATATAGCTTCGTCAACTCAATGTGATCCACCGTGCTTCCCGCCCATCGCGTCCCGACAAGGCTCGCCGTCTCGGCTACAAGGCCAAGCAGGGCTATGTCATCTACCGTGTCCGTGTCCGCCGTGGAGGACGCAAGCGCCCTGCTCCTAAGGGTGCCACCTACGGTATGGCTTTGATACGAAAGTGATGAAAGTGCAATGGGCTAATTTATCGATTTTGGTTTTCTACAGGCAAGCCCACCAACCAGGGTATCAACCAGCTCAAGTACCAGCGCTCCCTCCGCTCCACCGCCGAGGAGCGCGTTGGTCGCCGCTGCGCCAACTTGCGTGTCCTGAACTCCTACTGGGTTAACCAGGACTCGACCTACAAGTACTACGAAGTCATCTTGGTCGACCCTCAGCACAAGGCTATCCGCCGTGATGCCCGCATCAACTGGATCGCCAACCCCGTCCACAAGGTAAATTCTCTCGCGTCAAAGTAAATCGGCCGGTTTAAAGAGAAAGAAATACTAATAGTTTACTTCTTTCTAGCACCGTGAATCCCGCGGCCTCACTGCCACCGGCAAGAAGTCTCGTGGTATCAACAAGGGCCACGGCTACACCAAGACCAACGCCGGCCGAAGGAAGACCTGGAAGCGCCACAACACCCAGAGCTACTGGAGATACCGTTAGATGCGAAAATAACAAACGGTGGTGGTTGCGAGCGAAAGAAGGAGTGTGGCACCTGGCTTTTTCTCTCTGCTTGCTTGGAGAGAAGTTTCTGGGTTGCACTAGGGAACAAAAATTTCACACCATGGTTCATTACAATTATGATTCCAGTATTAAATATTTTGAGGGTTTCAAGCGTGTTATGATTGGTTTTTACGAAAGGAGTCGTCCTTTTTCATTGGCGTGACGACTTAGCCAAAAAAAATATAAACGTCAATTGATAATATGATGTCTGCCCTCTGAAGTGCGACAGAGCTTTGTCCTGTAGACTTTTTTTTTTGGCCATGAAAGTACGGAGTAGAGGGATACTATTCTCGTGTTAATATATACTATCGATCAACATGTTTTAGACGGGTACAGGTACTTGGCTGCCACTACTATGCGGTATGGAGCCCCAGGTACCAGTACCAGGCGACACGGGCAGGACCAGCCAATGACCAGGCAGGGACAATTGGGACATGGGCGTTAACAAAGACCTTGTCTCAGATGGCCAAGCTCTTATCATCATGACCCTCGGCCAAGCGAGCTAGATGACTTACTTGACTGCATCGCTTGGGCACGAAATCCTGCAAAGCTCCTCCCCCCCTTAGAGATCGACATATTATAGTTGCGCACGCCTTTTTCGACGTTGCGAGCCCTCTCAAACTTGAACTACGCGCATAATCCTGGCCAACCTGTGTGCATATAATCGATCATAATCCGCCCGAATTCTGCTGTCGTGTTGCATACGATACTGCCCCCCGCGTCTCTGCTCTGCTGCTTCTTGGTCTGCATGCGGCAACAACATCGCAACATCACCATTCGACTCAACGCTGACCGACCGACCGACCGACCTTGTACGGTTCTTCCTGAACAAGCACTTGTCATGCACTAGTCGAGCTGGTATCGAAACAACGAAGCAAAGAGAAAAAAGATAAGAAAGATTGTACTATACATGCCTCGTCCACATGCCGCCGTGGACCTCTCGAATACTCCCGAGCACGTCGGCGTCGTCGAGCTCGCATTCCAACCAGGTCCATGCGCCGCCTCCTCCGTCTCATCGCAATGCCGTCGAGCCGGATAGAACTGCACTCATTGCCATAGACTACAATGTCCCAATTCTCTCACCGACGACACCGACGGCGCCGGCCTTTTCCTCTCCATCTTCACGCAATCGCCGTCGACCCCATGCCCGCTCCATCAGCCAGCCGTTCCCCTCACTCATGGATGCAAGCGCCCTTCGAAAGACCGACAAGAAAGCCGCCGCCGTTAACCGGGACTTGGACGCAGATTTTAGCGATACTGAACCATCCGGCTCGAACAAGGTACGGAGTCCCGGTGAGGATCTGGTGAGTGGGAAATGCATGGCATGCCATTCTACCTGTCGCTGGCCGAGACATATCCAAGTCTTTAGGTGCACGGTCTGTTTGACAGTTAATGATCTTGAGCCGCGCCCTGCTTCTACTAAGGGAGGGTACCAGCATGATGATGTGGACAGTGAAGCACATCCACCGCCGCCGCCGCCCAAAGATGGTTCTCCTGAACGTTCGCTACCTGGTAGGTTGGACATTCCATTTTGAACTCAAAGATGGGCACAATTCTGACTCTTGATTGTAGCAGTCCCCATATCTATCGAAGAGACAAGGAATATTATCGACGGCTGTCTGTCGAGATATCTCCAGCGTTGCCTGTCTGGAAACCAAGATTCTGAACCCGCGCGGCCGGACCAGAAGATTCGTGAAACCAGCCATAGACGACAGGAACCACAGACTGATGAAAAGCAGGCGGCGCCTTCGAATATCCCATTCACGCTCTCCAGCACAAATTTCCTGTCTCCGCCTTCCAGTGGCGCAGAAGATATGGCACGGAGAGATGGCCGTTCGATGAGATTTCGATCAAGTTCGGACACTCCACCTTTGTCACGAAGACGCGGCCATTCTGCTCAAGGTGAAAGAGATCGCTCACCATTGCGCCTAAACACAAAGGCCACGGAGCCGAAAACTCGACCGTCCATGTTCCGTCCTTTGGAGGAGTACATTATTAGATCCTTCACAGGTTGCGACTGCCTCAATGTCTCTTTCATGACCGCCAGTGCGCTTCGTACAATCACGACTGCTCCCGAAGATGATCGCCCGAAGCAGCAGGTACTAAGTCCAACTTCTCCAACGTCTGAAAATGTTCTGTTCCCAGAGATCGATCCGAAAATGTTGCTGCTGGGCGATCTTGCCGAAAACTCGTCTTGGTGGATGGGCGGCCGGCCGCGCCGTCATGAGAGTAAAGAGCCCAAAGACAGCGCCCCGCGACGAGACAAATCCCCTCTCCGGCCAAAATCTATTGTGACGACAAGGTCTCCGCGGATCGAATGGGGAGCGGTAGCTGAATGGTATCATTTAGTCCTACATGCTGGGGAAAATTGGAGAGAAACGTGGAAAAATCTAAAACAAAAGACGAGTATCGATGGACAGATCGAATCGGGTGTTTCAGTTGACCTGAACCTGATAGAAAAGGAGATAGCGGAGGCACGAGTGCACGCCCAGAAGACCCTGTTTAAAGCGACTGAGAATCTATTAAAGCGTCCTCGTCGTCCGCTGCAGCGCCCTGAGCTGACCAGGTTCCTGCTCATATTACTCGCGAATCCTGAGCTAAACCCTCTCAGTGGCAGTACGCCGGTGGCACCGAATCTTCCTCCCCTAGAAAGTGTTGCGGATAGCCAAAAACCAGTCCCCAATTTCAGTAGACCGCATGGGGCGGGCGAAAAGAAGGTTTCGACCAGGTCGCAATCCAGTAGCCTTGGTCACCATTCTGGAATCGTCAAGAGAATCTTGGGTCTGCTTGGAAACCTGCCCAATGAATGCCATCACTACTTGGTAGGGTGGTTTGCGCGTCTGTCTAAGAGTCAATTTGAGACATTCGTAGGACTCATTGGACGGTTTATCACATATCGGCTGAGTAAACAGCATCATCATCATCATCATCATGGTCGACATCGCAGCGGATCGGTGCAGCCTGTGAATGGACTGGTTCCAAGTTTCCCAGGCGGTATTGAGAGCTCACCGGCTCATCTACACGCGGTGCTTCATGACTCGCGCCCTCCAGGCCAGAGCAACGAGGGTAGCAGCCATAGCCGACGAATGATGTATAATACAGACGACTGGCAGATTCGAGCAGCGGCCCGAGTCATGGCATTGCTATTCGCTGCGAACAACCAAGCCAAAACCTCAACTAGCAAGCGTGACGCTCTTCTCCCGAAGGATTATAATGCGGCCACGGCGCCTCTTATCTCTCAGTACAAGCGCAGTTCGATGACGTTACCGTTGCATTATTTTTATAACACACTGTTGGATTACTCTGATCTTGTTTCTGATTTCGAAGCGTGGGAGGCACGGACTGCCAAGTTTTCGTTTTGTCAGTATCCTTTCTTCTTGAGCATCGCTGCAAAGAGCCGGATTCTGGAGCACGATGCTAGACGTCAAATGTCTATCAAGGCCCGGGAGGCCTTTCTGGATAGTATTCTGAATCGCAAGGACGTCAGTCAATATTTGAACCTGAAAGTTCGGCGAGATTGTCTTATCGAAGACAGTCTGCGAGGTGTCAGTGAAGTGGTCGGCGCAGGGTCAGAAGACATTAAGAAAAGTTTGCGAATCGAGTTTATTGGCGAGGAGGGCGTGGATGCGGGAGGTCTTCGCAAGGAGTGGTTTTTACTGCTTGTCAGGGAGGTTTTTGATCCTAATCATGGTATGTTTCATTGATAAGGCTAGAGCGGAAGAAATACTTACTACGAATAGGCCTTTTTGTTTATGACGAGGACTCTCAGTATTGCTATTTTAACCCCTTTTGCTTTGAATCTTCAGAGCAGTTTTTCCTAGTTGGAGTTCTTCTGGGCCTTGCGATCTACAACTCGACGATCCTTGACATCGCATTGCCACCCTTCGCATTCAAGAAGCTTCTCGCCGCAG
The DNA here is from genome assembly GCF_001907595.1 of Talaromyces atroroseus. NCBI lineage: Eukaryota > Fungi > Ascomycota > Eurotiomycetes > Eurotiales > Trichocomaceae > Talaromyces > Talaromyces atroroseus. The sequence goes on along the minus strand of NW_017971438.1, from coordinate 1,262,177 downwards.
CTCCGGCAACTAGCATACCGGCAGCCGCGCAAAAACCGCCTCATGTCTCGTCACTCGACGATCTCAGCGAGTATCGACCAGCACTAGCCAAGGGCCTCCGAGCGCTTTTGGACTTTGACGGCCACGTCCAGGAGACGTTCTGCTACGACTTCGTGGCGCAGGTCGATCGCTACGGCCAGAATGTCAAAGTTCCCCTTTGCCCAAACGGAGAGAAGAAGCCAGTCACCAACACGAACCGCCATGAATTCGTCAGCTTGTACGTTCAATACTTGCTCGACACGGCTGTTCAGCGGCAATTCGAGCCTTTCAAAAGAGGATTCTACACTGTCTGTGGCGGTAACGCGCTCGCATTGTTCCGCCCGGAAGAGATCGAGTTGATGGTTCGTGGATCCGACGAACCCCTGGACGTGCCTACCTTACGAGCGGTAGCTACATATGAAAACTGGCCTGCCCCGAAAGCAGCAGACTTGCAAGTCCACGCAACCACACAACCATCATCATCCTCAACATCCAAAGAACCCCCAACCACGGATCCCCCCTCAGAACCAGTAATAACCTGGTTCTGGGATTTCTTCACGCGCTCCTCCCCTTCCAACCAGCGCAAACTCCTCTCCTTCGTAACAGGCAGCGACCGCATCCCTGCCACCGGCGCCGCAAGTCTGAGTATCCGACTCTCGTGTCTCGGCGAGGATTGCGAGCGCTACCCGATTGCGCATACGTGTTTTAATAAACTGGGGCTTTTCAGGTATGCCTCCAAGCAGAAGTTGGAGAGGAAGTTGTGGGATGCGATTTGTAATAGCGAGGGGTTTGGGTTGAAGTGAGATTATATCAACCTATCTATCTATCTATTCATGTAACCGATGGGAGGTGCTAAGAGAGAAGGATTGGTCTGTTTGGTTTATGGAAGATTGATTTGAGTTGGGGTAGTTACTTGATATGATTAGGGCTAGGGCCTTGAGCCCTAACTTTGCAGTCGAAGCTACGTTTTAAAGTCTCTAAGATAAGCCCTGCTAGGTTACGAAGTAAATGTGAATATCAATTGGCCTAGGCTAGGTCATGTGTCCACGAAATGAACGCTCAATAAAATGATTGACAGCATTATGATCCACAATGCGACAATGCCTTCTTTTGTGTGGGTGAGTGAGTGAGTGGCTAATTATGTACACTGAAATGAATGAAGTGAAAAGAAAAATAAATAAAGGTCTTAAGCCTGAATACAATACTGGTAGCCGAGCCACAGGTTCGAGCACGTTGCGTCTAGACCTGAATTCCAGTCCATGAGCTGAGACGCAGTAATACCGACTTCGGCCTCAACCTGGAGGCAGTAGTCGCCGGACACCACGGTGTAGTATTTCGTGCAAGAAGAGACGGCACCAGGGTAGACAGGGTCGGACGAAGCTGTTGCGGTGGCAGCCGCAGAGGTAGGAGAGGCTGTTGTGGTGGTTGCGGTGGTGGTAACTGGTGTTGTGGTAGTTGTTGGCACCGGTGATGTGGTGGTGGTGGTGGTGAAAGTTGCAGGCGGTTCAGTAGCGACTGGCGCGCTGGTTGTGGTTGGAGCGACTGTGGTGGGGGTTACCGTGGGGGTCACCGTGGGAGTTTCCGTGGGGGTGGCCGTGGTCGAAGTGGCTGAGGTAGAGGTCGTGGCTGATGTGGCGCTGCTGGGGGAAGTCGAGCCACTCGAGCCTGTCAGATCGCCAATAGTGCTCGAGTCACAAGAACTGGCACCCGTGGACCATCCAGTGAGACGGTTGGCAACATCAGAGACATAGCAATGAGTAGCAATGCCCTGGCCCAGGTTGCCGTCACTGGCGATGGAGCCAGAGTTGTACAGTCGTGCAGCCATATAGTACTTGGTGACGTCGTCAACGCCCGTCTTAGCGAGGAGTTGCTGAAGACCGTCACCGCTGGATGTGCCCGCGGTACCGTCGTTGATCATTTGAGTGATCTCACTGGCCGGGCATGGATCCTGGACATCGCCGTTGTTGCATGATCCCGCACCGTCGTGGCTCTGCATGAGACCCGGGTTGACAACGCCGTAGTTGGTGGTGGGTACTCGCACGCAACCTTGGCTCTCCTGCATGACGATAGCCAGGATAAAGCGGGCGTCAACGCCAGTGGAGCTGGCAACGGACTGGATGCTGTTGGACAAGTCATTGATCTCGTCATCGGAGTTGTTGGCAACGGCCCATTGGGCACAAGAGCTGGACATGGTCTCCTTGTTGGCTTCGAACATTTCATCGAAAGACGAGACCCAGTCGCTTAGGGAAGGCCAGCCATCCGAGACGTCTCCATTTCCACCAAAGACAGTGTATATGCCGCGCTTCTGGAAAGAATGAACTTCATCAACATTGCGAGAAGGAAGGGAAGGAACCGGAGCTCCGAAAATGAGTGCTGGAAGGCTGCCGGCAGCCAGGATCTATATGGATCAAACAGTCAGAATGAAACAACATTAAAGGGTATGCAGGAGTCGACCTACAGAAAGAAGGACAGACATGATGATGTCAAAGAGCGTTGAGGGAATGGAAGAAGTCTCGCTTGCTTGCCAGAAGAAAAGAGAGAAGGAAAATAGCGCGGGCGGCTCATTCTCTTATTTAATATCAGCGAGTCGACTCATCCATCCCTTGTGAGTCTGACTCGGCATTTGATAGGTGTGGACGAGAACCCACTCGGTCATCCCTCGCCAGCTGAACCGCATGCTTAGGCCAGGGAGGACAATTTAGTATTTAGTCTTTACCAAGGACGGCAAATCCACTGCATGAAGCAGACCCAATGGCGGATTGCCATCGGGGTTGAGGCTGGCTGTGGGCGCAACATGTGAAACGCCTTAGGCCGCCACGCCGCTGCCATTGGCTGACAGCGGCCCCGCCAGAGGGTTGCAGCCCTAAGCCCTAACTAGCCTTCTTCATGTATATTATTCTTATATTATCGCGGGCCCTCCTTCATTTATCTTGATTAATTGTTTATGATTTCGTCCTAGTCAGATTCCCTGAGCATGCTAGATTTGCTGACTACACAAGCTGTATGGACATGACAGATCCATGACCGTCGTAAATAATCGTAAGATCATATGGTATAGTCGATAATCTGCCTTTCGATCGTCGCCATGCAGTCCATGTCTTCATTCTCCCTCTTCAACTCTATCGCCCTCTCCTTGAACCTCTGATCCGCCAGCACCGCCTCCACGCCGGTCCTGATCTGCTCAATGCCGGGCGTCGACGACTCCAAGTCCCATGCATAGCCCGCATAGACCGCCCTCATTGTCACCTCCTTCTTGTCCAGCGCCTCCCCAGCCAACACCGCAGGTGTGCCGTTCGTCACCGCATGGCTCGTTGATCCGTAACCGGCATTGCACACAAACACGTCGGCATACGGCAAAATGTGGTCATATGGCAGAAAGTCCGTCCACCGCGTATTCTCCGGCACGTCGATGTTATCCCCCAGCGTGGCGCCTCTTATCCCAAGCGTCGCGATGGTGAGTATATCGTCCCTGCCCCTAAAGGCCTCCATGGTCGGCACGACGAGCTGGTTGTAGTCCACATGCGCAGTGCCCTGGGACACGAAAACAATCTTCCGATCTTTCTTCCCGGCGCTCTCCAACACCTCGCCCCACCAACTCGGTGCCTCGAAGACGCTGCTTGACAGTAGCCTGGGCGGCAAACACCCGGCAAACCGCAGCTTGGGCGGCATGTCGGACAGCGGATACTCCATGCTAGGACTGCACATTTGGAAGCATACATCAGGCGCAGAATACCATGTAGCAAAAGGATGGTCCTCCGGGACAGTGGTGCACCCGGCCTCCCGCATCGCACGTTGAGCGGCCTCGAAGAGCGGCAGCCAGGGACCTTGGTTGGCGAGATTGTGCAGTTCCTTGTTCCGCAGCAGACAGGCGCGTGATGTGTCGTAGGGAAGGCCCATGGAGAATGGAGCAGTATCGACGCTTGGAGCGGAGATATTGACTGCACCGATGCCGATGGTCTTGGGGAACGAGGCAAACCCTAAGGGAGCAGGACGGCCGTATGCAAAGGGGGTGACGTTCATGCTGCAGAGCTCGTGGACGATGATGATCTGCCGGTTTGGGTCGCGCTGCTTGAGCTTGATGAGAGCATCTTCGAGATGCTGGGTCCGGACTGGCATGGTGTTGTAGAGGAAATTGACCAGGCCGTGCACAAAGAGCGGCAGGCGACAGTCTGTGATGGCTTTACCTGCTGCTACGACGGCTTCTGGATTCGGGACGGGGTCGAGCATGGATGGAATAGGGCTGAATTCCGCGCCCATGGCTAGGATGTCGGCTTCGAATTGGGCATAGCCATGGAAGACGACGGTATAGCCTCGCTGAATCATGGATGAAGCGATGTTGAGGAGTGGGTAGGTGTGCCCTTCGCCGGGCAAGGCTGTGAAGAAGAGAATGGGTTTTGCATTGCCTCCGTTTGTGGCCATGTTCTACTATCGACTATCAAGGTCAGGTTATACTAGATTGGCGGTTGATGCTGGAGTATCTGTCTGAATCCAACCCTAACCCGAAGTCTAACATTATAAGTAGAGGCCGCGAGGTGGGAGAGATCAGTATGAAAGAGCGATAATCTAGATTGCTTAGCAACGTTGCAATGCAGCGGTAATTCACATGTCAGGCCGCTTATCATCGAGGCTGATGGACGTCTCCGATTTCAAGGACCAGTTAACTAACTAATGCGGCGCGGATTGTTGGTTGGTTCAATGCAACGCTTGTAGAGCTGGCTGCGGCTGAAGCCTGATAATCTCTAGCTAGGCCATTCTTCACAGTAACGTAGGATTCGGCTTGTATTTAGCTTATGATCTTAGCAACTGCGTGATACGTAGTCTTCTAGACCCCAGAGATAGAGTAAAAGCTGCATGAAATACGATCAATGTAACGTTGCTGGCTGTATGCTGCTGCTTTCTTCTACTAATGCTGAAGAAGTTCCCTATTACATTCAGAGGGTAAAAAAGGAAAAGGAAAAAAAAAAAAAAAAGAACACAAGGCTTTACAAGAAGAACAGCTAGTTCGGCGGCACAATGGCCTCACCCAGCCTTATCGCCGCCATCGTCATCTTGGTCGGCTTCACGGCGTACGCCAAACTCTTCTGGCGCCCGGCTCTACACCCTAAAGCGCCGCCGCTCACCCACGGCGTGTACCCTATCGTAGGCGCTACAAAGTTCTTCACCCGCCGCTGGGACTTCTTCCGCAACGCCGCACGCGCCTCCAGCACCGGCAACTTCAGCTTCTTCGTTGGCCCCAAACTAGTTGTCGGCCTGACCGCAGAATCTTCGCGGCAGGTATTTTTTGACAATCGCCACTTCGGCTTTGCAGAGGGTTATGGCGGCCTGGCCGAGGGGTTCTCGGTGCTGTTTGGCCCATCGGCTGAAGCGAGCAAGGCCGCTAAGAAGCTGGAAGAGCAGCTCGCAGCGGCAGGGAACGACGCAAAGAAGAGGCAGGAAGCAGAAGATAGAATGAACTTTTCAAAATTTTTCAACAGTCGCATGGTGCGTGTGCTCCGGACGGACGCTATGCAGCGCAACTTGCCCAAGCTAGTTGGCGATGTGCGCGCGCGACTGGGAGATCTGGCGGCTGCCATTCCGAACAAGGGCTTCACAGACGAGGCTGTCGTGGATCCCTTTGAGGACATCTTCAAGATTGCCTTTCAGCTTACTATCCGGTCGGTTGGGTGTGGCGACATCGCCGAGGATACGGAGCTGATGGGCAGGATGATGCACTGGTATCATCTGGTGGACAGTCTGACGTCGCCAACGGCGGTTATGTATCCTTGGATCCCAACCTGGGGCATGATCAAGCGGACTATGGCGGGGATGAAGCTGTTTGAGATTGTGAAGAAGATTGGGGACGAGAGGCTGCGGACAGGGAAGCGGGGAGAGGACGCCATGCAGATTATGATGGATCAGGGGGATGACATGGGGAATATTGTCGGGGTAAGTATTTACCTCCTCTACCTAGCATTCTCAAGTGACGAAAATGCTGATATTGTTTCACTATTCAGTTTGTCGTGTCAGGCCTCCTTGCCGGCACCATCAACTCCGGTGTCAACGCCTCCTGGATTCTCGTCTTTCTTTCTCTCAACCCGCAATGGATGAATAAAGTCCGTGCCGAAGTTGAGGCGGCCATCAGCAAGAGCGCTACTACTACAGATCCCAATGCTACCATGGTTGAGAAGCTGGCTTCGCTGCCGCTCGAGTCCTGGGAGACCGAGTTTCCGACAATCGAGGTGTGTCTCAGGGAATGCATCCGGCTCACGGCGACTGGAGCAACCTTCCGGCGCAATATCAGCGGCCAGGACATCCAAGTCGGCGATGAGATCGTTCCCAAGGACGCTTATGTAGCATATCACTTTAACGATACCCACCAGGACCCCAGCATATACCCTAACCCGACGAAATGGGACCCTGGCCGTTACTCCGAGGACAGGGCCGAGGACAAGAAAAAGCAGTATGCGTATCTTGGCTGGGGAGTCGGACGGCATCCGTGCTGTAAGTTCTCTAAGCGCCTAGCTCTATAAGTTTTCTAGATGTATACAGCTTGATACTGACCAAGGACAGTGGGTATGCGCTTCGCAAAGCTGGAGCAGTATCTCATCGTTGCTTTTTTCGTCACTGTCTTCGACTACATCGCCTGCGATTCTAAGGGGAACCCTATTACAACTCCGACCCCGATCGACTTGAATGCCTTTTCGGCTCGTCGACCGGAGCCGAGGGTGTATTTAAAGTATAAGTTGAAGGAGCAAATCTGAGCGACCTGTCTGGCTATCGGGAGTCGTGCTAGTAGTTTACCTTGCTTTTGAGAACTCTATTCTCTTCTATATCGGACTATCTAAGAAAATCAACTCCAGGGTGTCACTTATAGGTCAATGCAAGTTCGTAATCAGATTATACTACTTCCATAACCCTTTTTCATGCCTCGCAGCTTACTACGGAAGCTACCAGAGCCATGTTCCACTGTCTAGGTATACATATATTTCATAGGTATAAAAAAAAGCCTCTATTTTTTCGTATCGTCTGTGTTTGTCTCGTTAATTTTCCTAACTTTAACACTTTTCCATCTCAAACCAAAAGAGCTAATCAATGCAAGACCGGCCAATCCCAGAGCAAGATACCAGATAGACCTCATCGAGTCATTATAAGCATTCAAAGATTCATCCAGCTTGTCAGGAGGGACGAGATTCTTTAGACTGCCCGCTCCGCTGCTCGCAAGGCTGGCTGCATCGAGGTTGGGGACAATTCCCGCGAGTTTTCGGATGAGTTGGTTTTCAAGCAGACTCTGAGATGCGGTCACGAAGATGGTGCCGCCAAGAAAGACAAAGAAATTGAATATTGACGTTCCAATGGAGATGTCCTTGTCGGAGAGAACGGTCTGGATTACAATATTGGGCTGTTGAAGACATAGACCGAGTCCGGCACCTGTCAAGATCTGAACGAGGCAAATTAGCTGGGTGTCATTGTCATTCATTCAGAGATATGACAGCCTCTCACCTGATAGCCGATTGATTTGCCCTCATTTATGTCCACTGTCCATGTGGCGACCAAAGCTGCACCTGCAACAAGCATCATGCCACCAATAACGGAGAATGGAGTGTAGTATCCAACCTTGCTGACAAGAAAACCGGACAAGACAATGGCAACCACATTGCTCAACAGCAACGGGAGCAGGGACAGACCAGAACTCTGCGGCGATTTGCTCTGCACGACTTGAAACCAAATCGGGAGGTAAAAGGTATACAACACTAGCACAGACCCCGTGGAGAAGCCAATCATGCATCCACAGAGTATGTCGCGTTGGCAAACAATCCTTGGAGGCACTGTAGCGTTCTCTTTACGCCATACCTGACAGGCAATGAATCCAAGTAAGAAGACTCCAAAGAGAACGAATAGCGCAACTACACGAGCCTGCGACCAACTTTGATCCTCTCCGCCAAACTGAAGAGCAAAGAGGAAGCAGATAATCGACGGCGCAATCAGAAGGAACCCAAGAGGGTCGAATTCGAGGATCCTTTTACGCCATGATGTTGCCGGCTTGCATGGCGGAGGAGCGTCTGGAGCAAGGATAACTAGCAGGACCATAGCAACGCCTCCGGTAGGCACATTGATCCAGAAGCACCAGCGCCAACTGACGGATGTGAGATAGCCGCCCAGGATAGGCCCAAGGATGGACGATATCCCAAACATCGACCCCAGCGAGCCCAGGAACTTGGGCCGTTTCTCCAGAGGAACGAGATGGGTGACGAGCAGAAAGGCACCGGGCCCGATGCCAACGGCTCCCATGCCAGAGATTACACGACCGACAATAAAGGCATTCGAGGATGGCGCTGCTGCGCTGATGATGGACCCAAGCTCAAACAGGGCCGTGAGTACCAAGAGAACCCATTTCGTCGAGTAATACTGGTAGATGAGACCGAACGAGAGCTGGGAAGCGCAGATGGGCAGCAGAAAGCCAGACTCGTACCAGGAAATGTCCGCGAAGCTGTTGAACTGGCTGGATATGGTTGGGATGGCGGTACCAATAATCGTGCGGTCCTAGTCGTCGAAGTCTCAGTTCAGCAGATAGGTAGTGGCTAATGGTATTCTATCATACCAGAGCAACAAGGAAGAAGACGAGGGAGACGGCCAACATGGCCGGCATGACCTTCTTCAGGGGAGGGTATATCTTGTCATCAATGTCTTCCGTCTCGGCGTTTGTCTCTACATTTTTCTCTAGGGAGTTTCCCGTAGCCTCCATTTTCCGTGTAGATCAGTTGTAGTCTCCCAAATGTTGGCTGCTAGGAACAACAAATGCCATATATGAAGCTAGCCCTAGCGCGATATTGATTCAGCCCATGCCCTTGCTCTTGCTACGTGGGGGCCATATTATGGGTCCGTCAACTACACATCAGATGGCAGGTTACCTAGGTATGTAGCATGTTCAGTGAGCCGAAGCTGAGCTAATACACCTTCATCTACTAGATGAGCGCCAACAAGTCGCCCTCTCCGCAATGAATTTCCCCGTACCACGTGCTTTATTTTGTTACCTATTTGCTATTGACCGTATAAATAGATAGGAATATTTTAAAAGATTCCTGTTGCGATTCTTGGGCCTCATCAAAAAGGCATAAGATGAGTATCAGCCTCATATACAACCAACACTGGATCATGTAATCTAGCACCAGAAAGGCCATACAGAACTATATCCATTATGCTTCTATAAAACAATTCAGATCATGTCTGTCTAGTACTTTGACCATCAGTAATACTGCTAACAACTGGATGATGAGGTTCTCCCAATTCAATATCCTCCACACCATCCTGAATCCTGTGGTATTCATTCTGTGCCATTAAAATCTCTGCTCTGGCTAAGTATGGCGGCAATGGACTCTTCCCATCAAGATCTTCGGCATGAATCTGAACAATCTCTATTTGCTCATCTTCATGTTGTTGCTTTGGCCTATCGACCAAGGGGGCGTCTCGTGTTGTGCGTAGAATAGTCGAGAATTTGGTATTGTATGTTCGTTCCCCGTTCGCAATAAAAGCCAAAACTCCACTAACCACACACAATAAAGTGAAGAAGATGCCTAATCCGTATGCTGTCCACAAAACGCCTTTTGAGTATAAGTACACGTTCATAGAAGATGTGACAGTCACGTTCACCTTCCCGGGAGCATATGGACTGGACATGTTCGGCTGAAGCGAATATTGGGCGATCAGAGACAATGTAGCATTTCTAAATGCATCTTCAAGGGCGTCTAACAGCGGCATAGTTCCATTGCCAGATATCGTTATTGAGTCACCGAGCCATTCTACTTGCTCCCTGCCGAGCTCGCTGAGCTCCCTGTCTTGGTCGGCAGATTGCAAGAATGCAAGTTCGTTCGTCTGTAAGAACACTGTGGTCATGAGGCTCGTGTCTTTGGCGACTAATGACCAGGCGCCATCATCCACTTGGTAATTTGCAACCGTACCAACCATCATCATACCGAAAGCATCCATTACAGCCTGATAGGAAAACATCTCCACGAGAGTTGTATTATAGTCACTCGCAGCAGAACCTTGCGGATCGATAATGGTGCCATTCGCATAGGTGACTCCAAAAGGATAGGACCCTTCAACGCCCCCAATATAACCGACATCACTGATGTGTTTCAACGGAAGAGTGGTGTTTATAGTCTGGGCGCCATTGACATAAGTAAAGTTGCTGATATACGTGGCATTGTAAAGAGAGCATTCCAAAATCGTCGAATCATTCAAAGCTGATTTCTCCATGTTGCAATTCTCGGATAGCCCACTATACATGCGCGGTAGTGCAGCAACCATGATTGCAAGCGGTGGATAGCTTGCAGGATATGGATAACCATCGCTTGCAGCGAAATCTTCCCCCTTGGGTCCCACAGTACCACTTCGAAGAGAGTAACTTCCCGAGGAATTGGTGAATGGCAGTGAGCCATTTGACGTGGACGAATCCGGGACCCAGGAGATATAGCCATAGGAGATACCACAGGGGGTTGAATTCCTATAGGAGGCATTTATTGTATCGAATATGTTGTCCGTAATTTCCTGGTGAAGAGTGGCATTGACTGGCTGGCAGTTTATCGCTGGTCCATTAAACTTCAAAACCCAGGACGAGTTTGCTTGCGGTGGACTAATAGGTTGGATTTCTCCATCGGTTAGGGCTAAAGTGACGGCCTTTCGCACTCCATACTGGGGGCCCAGATAGTTGTAGACTGGTGAGCTTGCTTCGCCAGCAGCGAGGAATGCAAAGTTCATAGAGGTGAAGTCGACTCGTGGAACTAACTGCATTGATGCATTGGATATTTGCTTCATATGCACGGTCAACGTTGATGGCGTAATGAACGACATTACGGGGAGGAGCCTTTTTGTTTTTGTCTCAATTATATCCCATGATCAGATTCAGTTCAAGAATTGATACGAGATGATCTCTCCCGTTGATATATCATATCACTCACCAAAACACAACCGCCATCGGCATAGCATTTGTAAACCCTTTCCATAGCGCCGGCGAAAAACACAAGAACCCATTACCGAGGACGTCTAGAATATTGTCAATCGTGCCCAGAGTATTGGACTGCTGACGTAGTTTCCTCCATGCTATTTGCTGAAAGGCGGTAGATACAGCATAACCCAGCCAATACTTTGTTATAAATGCAAATAATGTGCCAGCCGATAAAGCGATTTGCTGTCCCGATATACTGTATGGAATACCGAGGATATCATATTGAGAGTTGGGGGTCTGTTGATTGTTCAGGGAGTTATAGAACGCATGATGGCCGACAGCGAAGGCGGCGCCGAGCAAAGTGCTGAATGCGAGGGTTAACGGAGCTGATCTTAGAGCGTCAAGCATATTTATTAAAACGTTGTGTTTAAACGTTAGGACCGGAACACTCTGGGGCTTTTTACTATTTAACATAACTAACTACAAGGAACACTACGGCGTAGTAGTAGTGGCTATGCATCCCAGCCGCACTCGACTGACTGGGATTAATTCAGCTTCATGCAACTAGGGCCCTGGCACTAACCGGCCCCTACTGCCTAGTCAGGCCCGTGTTATTAACGCGGGCCCGGATGACTAGGCAGTAGGGGCCGGTTAGTGGGCGAAGCAAGGTCATAACATTTCTCGATGAATTGATGAATTGAAGACTTGTTGTATATAGGCATTGTTCGGCCGCCCTGTTAGCCACTAGTTGTGCCTACAGTCGCGTCAGTGTCTAGCAACTAGATTTACAGCAAGCATGCTTTCAGATATCTGCATGAATCGATGCTCTTGTCAACATACATGGACAAGGGCAAATCCTGGCCATTTCATCAAGAGACAAATCGAGAGCCTCTCAGTTTCCATTGATAAAACGGCTATCTTATTGAGACCACCCCCATGGTCTGCACTATATCATATCTGACGTGGTTCTATAAAATTATGCCTGCTCTCTGTACAATCTCGACGACTGCCCACGACCGTGAAACATATACAGCTTGGGGCATCTGCATTCCCAAGTTGATTGTGGAAAGGGGTATACAGCCACATGAGGTATGGCATAGTCATCTGATCCTGCCCCTGGAATGACTGGCACGGACGATACGCTCGTTCGTGCTCACAGTCCTCTTGCGCTCGATTGAGCTCCGGTCAGCATGTGAGGCATGGATGTATTCTTCCAGCGCAGGAGAACACGGCCTGAGGCTGTATTGATATTCGTATTCGTGCTGGTATTGCGCGCGTAATACAGGCAGACTGCCGCCAAGCAAGCGCTGTATTGTTTGTATGTATGTAACTTTTCCCGTCCGCCTCTTCCTCAGCAGATAAATAGCTCCCTTCTTCCTCTCTTCTTCTTCTCCTTCCACTCTCTGCAACACTCTGCAAACCTCTGCAAACCTCTCTCTAGCAGCACCAGGTCTGTCTGTCTCTGCCAACCCTATGTTGCATGATTGAAGTTGCATATGCTAGCCCACCCCGCCTCCACAAAATGCGGGGATGGCCTGTTCTGTCGGGAAAACAACACTGACACCGAGCGCTGCTAGATTTTGTTCCCCCTTTTTGCCTCTATTTTCGTGCCAACAGTCGATCGCACACCGACACTAGTTTGCAAAATGACGTCCATCCCCGAGACCATGAAGGCTCTGCAGTAAGTCTGCGCTGGTGGCTACTATCTTGCAGTCCCAGCTAACCAACCAACTGCAGATACACAGAGCCCGAGAAATACGACATTGTCCAAATCCCCGTGCCCACTCTTCGTGAAAACGACGTCTTGGTATGTGTCGTTGCTGTCGGAAGTTTTTGCAAATCGTCGTGACACAGACTGAGCTGACGTGTATTACCATCCCACAGATTAAAATCAAGGCTTGCGGTGTCTGCGGAACGGACCTGCACATCCACGAGGGTGAATTTCTTGCCAAGGTAAGTTCCTGGCTCTATCACTTCGCGCGTGTGCCATGCTAATGTAGATGTATCTTGCAAGTTTCCCCTTGTTCCTGGTACGCCTTGTGTCCTGAAAGAAGCAAACCCGGGGTTACACGACAACCACTAACCATCCCTAGGCCATGAGACCGTAGGCGTGGTTGCAGCTGTTGGACCCAAGGTCAAGGGTTTCGAGCTCGGAGACCGCGTCGTTGCGGACAACTCTGAGCTCTGCGGTGAATGTTTCTATTGCCGCCGCGGTGAAGAGCTTCTCTGCGAGCATTTCGAAGCCCATGGTGTCACCATGAACGGTGGTTTCGCCGAGTACTGCGCCTATCCTGGTACGAAAAATCCACCTACCTTTCTCCAGTCATCATGTGACGTGGCTGATTCCTGATCGATGACTCTAGCCGGCCGTGTCTTCAAAATCAAGAACCTCAACGACGTTGATGCCACCCTCCTTGAACCTGCCTCGTGTGCCGCACACGGACTGGACAAGATCGCACCCAAGATGGGCTCGACAGTCCTGATGTTCGGTGCCGGTCCCACCGGTCTTGTTCTCTCTCAGATGTTGCGCCAGAACGGTGGTTGCCACGTTGTTGTTGCTGCGCCCGAAGGTCTCAAGTTGGAATTGGCCAAGAAGCTTGGTGCGGGCGACGAATATATTGCTCTGTCGCGTTCCGACCCTCAAGTCCAGTTCGAGAAATTGAAGAGCGAGAATCCCTATGGATTCGACATCGTCGTCGAGGCTACTGGAAGCGTGAAGATTTTGGAAGACGCAATCAATTATGTCCGTCGTGGTGGTAAGCTTGTTGTGTACGGCGTGTATGCCAACAAGGACCGAGTCAGCTGGCCTCCCAGCAAGATCTGTAAGCTCTTTTATTTTATTTTTTTTTTCTTCTCCGTTGCATGACGAATAGACTGGCTGACTGATCAGTTGGTGATGAAATCACCATCCTGGGATCATTCTCTGAAACCTACAAATTCCCGGCTGCCATTGACTACCTCGACCGAGGCAAGGTCAAAGTTGCCGGCATTGTCAACAAGACCTTCACGCTTGAGCAGTGGGCCGAGTGTCTGGAGGCGATGCGGAACAAGAGCGCCATCAAGGCTGCGATCACTTTCGATTAGGATTTCGTGTCGTGTCGTGTCTTGTCTATGGCCTTGACAATAGTTCCTCGATATTTTGCTCATGTTGCCATATAGCATGCATATCTCAGGATAATGATGACGAATGAACGATTAAGGGATTGAATAGCAAGACGTAAGAAATCAGAGGTCGGTGGTAGATCCTCTTTATATGGCTCACCGTCTTTTGGATGGGGACCTTGACAGCGCATTAATCATCACGATGATCGCACGGGCTAGCCGGGCGGCTTTCTGCACGGAAACGATGATCAATTGACCTGTCAGTTACGACAGTAAATTCTATATTTATAAGCTTACTGCTGAATGCGTATCAAGCAGTAAGTGCAAAATAGGGCGTCTAGTAATGCTCATTTTGTGTAGATTTCTACTACAGTAAAATACTCCCGGCGAAGACGTCCCGCGTTAGGGCTAATCCTCGCTAGCCCTAACAGCCTTGAGCTCATAGGTAACTAGTTTGATGTGACTTGTTTGAAGCAGCTTGAAAGACGTTCTATGCCACAGCAGAGGTTAGGTTTATACAACCAACCGCACATGAACGAGTTGGTCCGAACAATGACTAAGTGCTTACGCATCAACTCTGCATACAGCATGGTAGAGTCTCCTCATAGCTCCAACGCAATAGTGCCGATACCACGAGACACGCAACTCAACATAGCCGAGCACTTTTCGTCTTCTGCCAACCCCGACCCTCGATGCTCGATTCTCCCATTTCTCACCCCGACGCGACAAGTGCCGCAATTCCCTGCCTCGCAGGACGAAGCAATATCGAATCCCGCTTCTCTCAGCGTGTCTAGCAGAGTCTTCTCCCCTTCGATCTCGATTGTCATGTTTGACTCGACCAACTCTGCCGTGAATGGATCTCCGGACGTTGCAATGCCGAAGTTCTCGAAATGTAGACTGCCCGAGGCGATACCCAGCGAAGCTGCTGTGGTGCGAATGGAATTCTGTAGTCGCTCCGAGCCGCAGCAGTATATATGCTCTCGGTCATTCTTGACCTTACCCAAGACGTTTTCCGCGTTGAATCCCCTGCCAATAGCCTTGTCGTACACGGTGACGTTCTTCTCTCCAAATTCAGCGAGATGCTCCTTCAAAGCAACGCCTGCCGAGTCTCTAACCAGATAATGCAGGTGATACGTGTAGCCCATCCGCTGGCAGTAGCTTGCAGACGCTATGAATGCGGTTATACCGATTCCGCCGGCGATGAAAACGTGGCTGTCGGCATGTTCGGAAAGAGGGAAGCTGGGCATGATATTTCCAACTTCAAGAACGTGACCAGGCTGTAGCTGGTGGTGAATGTAATGTGAACCGCCTCGGCTGGTCTCGCTGAGAGCAACGGCAAGTTGAAAGTTGTTTGAATCTCCAGAGACTACGGAGTATGCCCGAACCAGCTTTCCGCCCAGGCGTAATTGGACATGAGAACCCGGGGGCGCAATCTTCGGGGTTTTCGATGGTGCCAACGCGTCAAAGACAAGGGATACAATGCGAGGCGTCTCCTGCTTTTTCTCGCTAACCCGGTACTCGGTCCAGCTGCTCAGAGCCTTATCGGCGGTCCCCTCCAGTCGGCGCGCCTGGTTCTCATACTGCTTCTTTAGTCTATTATTGAAAATCCCACGGGCTTCACCGCCTAGCTCTTTGATCTTGACCAGTTCTTTCATGACCTCCTCATTGCGCATGTCATGGTAGAGATAGTACTGGATTCTGGCCACAGTCCATTCAGGGTTCGGCCGTTCCAGCAGAACCATCTGGTCACCGGCCTGGATGTGGCCTTCCTCAAGGATCCGGTAAAACCAACCTGTACGAAACATATCCTGCGATCGTTTCGACATGTCTTTGACCTGAAACCTGTGGTTTAGCTTGTAACATGGCTGTCGCGGTCCAGTGACCTGTGCAATGACGGTGCCAATCCGGACCACGTCGCCAATGCACATGTTGCGCTCATTCGCACGGGTCGCTGCGAGATTCTCGCCGAAGCCGCCCACGGTGAAAAGAGCCGCGCTCTGGGGATGCTCTTTTTTCCACCTAGCGTAGTGTAGCGAACTGTACTGTAGCAGGGCCTTCTCGGGGCCGCCGTGGAACTCGAATGCATGCTCGTCCCCTTCGCACCCTAGGCTGTTGACAGTGACGGGCCCGGATTTGATCTGTTTGAAAATCGCAGATGGTTCCTTCGTAGCAAAAGCCGGTTTGATTTTGCCCGTTCTGACTTGGACAAGTTCCTCGTTCTGCCAGGGCTGTTCCAGGATTTTGATGGCTTCGACGTCGTCGTCTTGGAAGGGCGGCATTTCAAGTGTGTCTGTTTACAAGTTTGGGTATTAGAACAAGAACGTCAGTCAACTTCAGCGGAATATTGGCCGTTAAGTCACCTCCGGAAATAGTCTTCCCGGGCCTTTTGGTAGTGCTTACTTGACCTGATATTCCCATTGAACCGAACGGAGGTCGGAGATGGCCGCTCCATACATGTTAAGAGTACTCGGACAAGGACGGTAGTTCCTCTACCTAGATACCAATTCCAGACGAAGTACGGTTAATATGGTAGAACTGCTAATTATCACATAATCAACAGTAGTTAGTTCGTGATTGGTGCAAGCACTTGTTATGTCGGATCTATGAGTCACGTCCGGAGGCTACTTATGACTGTACATCTGAAGAGCAGAAGCAAGAAAACGAAAAAGAAAAGCACACTCGGCATGTCTGATACAGCACATCCCCTGTCTCTGCAACCATCAGCAAACCTCACTGGGACCCTCTCAGCGATGCCTGGCATGCCCAAGCCAACCCCCACGGATTCGTCTCTCTCGGACTCGGAAGCAATACACTGATGCAAGAACAGCTACTGCAACGCACCAACACCAGCTTCGTGCTTTCACCACAATACCTCTCCTTGAGCGGCACTATCACGGGTTCTGAGCAGCTTAAAACCGCCATCGCGCGCTTCCTCAACCGCCATCTCAGCCCCTCCAAAAAACTCCAGCCGTCACACATCATTGCTACCAATGGCGTTTCGTCCGCAATTGAGCACTGCTCCTGGGCTTTCTGTGATCCCGGCGAGGGCATTCTGGTTGGCCGTCCATATTATCGCGGGTTCAACAGGGATTTCGGTCTACGACCAGGATCGAAGCTTGTCCCCGTGAGCTTTGAGGGCATGGATCCTCTTAGCGTGTCTGCTGTGTCCAGATACGAGGACGCCATTAGGGACTCGCATGGGCAAGGCTGTCGAATACGCGCAATAATGCTCTGCAACCCGCATAACCCGCTAGGTCGGTGTTATTCTCGGCCATTTCTCGTTGAGCTGATGAAGATATGCCAAAGGCATACCATTCACTTGATCAGCGACGAAATATATGCTCTGTCGGTGTGGAGACATGGTCACGACGACGCCACAGCGATGGAGGATTTCTCTTCGGTCCTCTCTATCAGACCCGATGGCCTGATTGACCCCGGCCTAGTCCACATGCTTTGGGGCGTCAGCAAGGACTTTGGCTCGAATGGCGTGCGACTGGGTGTGATCATCTCCCAGGACAACGACGACCTGCTTGAATCCGTCCGAGGCGTGGCCCAGTACAGCTCCATTTCCGGACTGGCGGATTATCTTACTAGCACCATTCTCGCCGACGAAGCATTTGTGGACAATTATATCAGGCATAACCGCGCGGAACTGGCAGC
This sequence comes from Talaromyces atroroseus, assembly GCF_001907595.1. Taxonomy (NCBI): domain Eukaryota; kingdom Fungi; phylum Ascomycota; class Eurotiomycetes; order Eurotiales; family Trichocomaceae; genus Talaromyces; species Talaromyces atroroseus. The sequence continues at coordinate 1,244,473 of NW_017971438.1, read as the reverse complement.
ATCTTACCGATATGTCGTCGCGTTCTTGCAAAACCATGGCATTCCCTACGCTCGCGGCGCAAACGCTGCGTTCTTTGTCTGGTGTGACCTGCTAACAGCGTATCTGAGAAGACGGCCTCGTCGGCCCCATGGCGAAGACACGGCTGCAAGCTGTAGCGAGCTTTGTGGAAAGCTGGCCTTGCGCAAGATTCATCTCGGAAACGGCGAGGACTTTGGCAGCGAGCAGCCAGGCTGGTTCCGGTTGACCTTTTCGCAGTACCGTGACCAGCTTGACGAGGGGTTGAGGCGGATTGTTCAAGTTCTTGATTCTTCTACCTGATTACGAGGAGGAAAAAGGACGTTAATAAGAAATTGAGTAGGTACAATGATTTCTCGCAACTTGTATATTCAGTTACCCTACGAATTATAAGGTATGAATTCAGTTCGTATATGTTAGACACAACCACATGACTATGTAATAGGCATAATATTATAATTGAATAGCACATTAATTGGTTGATCAGACTCGAACAAAGCTGAAACTATCCAAACTGCGTACTTGCTACATCATTCTGCCCGCTTCCCGCGAGCAAAAAAATCCTCGGCTCCGACAGTCTGACACCTACACACATACACACATAATAGTTACACAATACGCAACCATGGTCAAACCACTATCTTTTAAAGGCGACAAAAAAGTCAAAAAGCGCAAGCACCGCGACGACGACACCGAGTCCTCCACCGTACGCAAAGCCCGAGCCGAATCAACCCAAGATCAGATTCAAGAAGACGCCGCCGCCGACGAAGACAGCCAGAACTGGGTCTCAGCCGACGTGCCCACCGACATCAACGGGCCCATCATCATCGTGCTCCCTTCAACGCCGACGCCGACCTGCATCGCCTGCGACGTGAACGGGCAGGTGTTTGCGAGCGAGCTCGAGAATACAGTTGACAACGATGCGCGCACCGCCGAGCCGCATGACGTTCGCCAGGTGTGGGTTGCGACGAGGGTGGCGGGCACAGAAGGCCTGAGTTTCAAGGGGCATCATGGGCGGTATCTCTCTCTCTCTCTCTCTCTCTCTTTCTTTTCTTCTTGACTCTAGTTTTAGAGAGGACTAATGCGACACGATAGATACTTGAGCTGTGATAAATACGGCATTCTGAGCGCCACGGCCGCCGCTATATCGCCCTTTGAATCGTTCATCGCTATCCAGCCGCCCGACACGCCGGGAATGATTGCATTTCAAACGCAGGGTGGCGAGGGCGAGACGGAGACATATCTGACCATGCGGGAGAAGACAAGCAGCAGTAATAGTAATCGTGGCGAAGATAGGAACAAACAGATCGAAATCCGCGGCGATGCAAGCTCGATAACATTCGAATCTACGCTGCGAGTGCGTATGCAGGCCCGCTTCAAGCCCAAGATCAGAGCGTCAAAGGAGAGTAAAGCAAAGGAGAAGATTTCGAGGAAGGAACTTGAGGCGACGGTGGGGAGGAGGCTGGAGGATCATGAGGTGAAGAGACTGAAGAAGGCGAGGAGGGAAGGGAATTATTATGAAGAGGTTTTGGATGTGAGGGTTAAGGGTAAACATGACAAGTTTGCGTCGTGAGTTGCCAAAGGGAACTTTGAGTCAGGATATACTTCCAGGTTGAATCAAGCCGAGTCGATCGGAGACGGCCGTGTCGTCCTACTAGATCGATTGGTCTGCCCGTTAAGTTCTGGACAAATTTAAAGGCAGGATCAGTAAAGATCATATGGATGAGATTTCACCGGCGGCATTACAGCCCGGCCTTGTTATATTTCTCTGTTCATCTGCATAACATGCGATAACACACAGATCTACACTCTTATGACAGTAATAGACAGTCATATATAGTAATATTATAATTCAACTTCCTCTTCCGCATGATTGTTGCCCGCAGACACGATAGAAATCTCATTCCATGCGTCGAACGTACCAGTGCGGGCAGCCTTGAACGCTCGAAGACGGTTGATACGTGCGTTGCTAGTACTCGAGGAGTGAACCTCACTGTCAGTGTCCTGCGATCCGATCACCAGCTCACAAATCAATTCCTGGCTTGCGCTTTCTGCCACCGGTGTGGACTTGCCCTCGTTTCGCTGTTCACTTATACGAACAGAGCTAGTGTTTGAAGCTTGTTCATGATCGTCTTCTCTGGTAGACTGGGAGTTTGTTGCTGTTGTTGTCTCATAGGAACCCTGAGAATGATCATCAAGAATTTGGTCAATGTCATGAGGTAGTGGCCCTATATTAAAGTGGACTTTGCTTCCCATTGCTTGCAATTGCCGTCTGGTATCGCGCATTATAGTATACCGGATTCGTTTGCTTTCTTGCTCTAGTATTTCGCCTCGAGCATCACGTAAGTGCTTGTCGTGGACAAACTGACTTCCAGAGCACAGGTGCGCAAACAAACTCTCCATGGAAACGGATTCGTCCCATCTATTCTCATCGACCGTGCAAGGAAAAACCTCCTTTGGTCTGAAGGCTTGTACAAGCTCGCAGAGCTCCGCGTATGACGAATGACGAGAATAGGGAAATGTCTGTTTTCTAATTAGCGTGCACGAAGAAGGACGGTTTGTGTGGACGTACAATGGAATTAGTGTCTGCGGAGGTTTCTTCGTCCAAATTACGGTTGGAAAGTCTCCTGATATTGCCGAGCATGGACGCGAGATCCTTGAGCGAGATATCAGCGTCCTCAGCGAGTCCAAATTCGTCCAGCGAAAGTGCTCTGTGCCTCGATGCGAAAGCTAGCTTCAGGGTCTCCTTGGCCTGCGAGAGTACCCTTTCATCTGTAATATGTTCCGACAGTAACTCCTCGAGTCTCTGAACTGTAATCTCATCTGGCAACTCTAGTTCGTGGAGCTGGTACAAATCTCCCTTGCCCCCGCCAGCACCAACCTCTGGAACATCCACACCATTTCCATGACGGGTAACAATAGGTGTGATGAATACCGATTTCTTTGATTTCATCGTTTGGCAAAAGGCCCCAGGTTCGCAGCTATGGAGTCGCACAGATTCGTCGGATGTCAAACAACCGGGAACAAATCCGTTGCCTAGCTGGAATCCAGAGAGATACGTAGCTGTGTCGAAGCCGGTTCCGCCATGAGAGCGAACTGTCAGGGCCTTGTACAAATCATATTGGTATCTGTCAACATGAACCTATTCGAATTTAGTTCCTGCAATATTTCTCAATTGTGAGTATTAATGAACTGGAACGATGGGAACTACCTTGGAATCTAAAAAGGCCGACAGAGCCTGCCAAACTTCTTCGTAGCCAAATGTCCAGGCTCTCAGATAGAAGATAGTATCTTTAGGATACTTCTCCACCTTTTCCAGAAGCTCCTTGATCCCTTCTGCTTTTGGTGCAAAGTTACGGTATATATCCGACTTGACTGCAAAAGTAGTGTCGAGATAGATGTTGTCCAGGGTCTTCAAGCCGCATGCATAAGGAATGAGTACAGGATTGCGAGTCAAAGAATCAACCCACCAAGTCTCCGCTATAGTATGTTTGCAGTCAGAATTATATAGTAAGACGGAGGAGGAGGAGAAGAAGAAGAAGAAGAAGAAGAAGAAGAAGAAGAAGATAGTACCTCGAATATCTCCGGTATAGAGAATTGCCTTTCCTTGACCTTCGATCAAGAACATGACTGCGCCAGCACAGTGATTGGCCTCAAGAAGAGTCACGCGAATCCGCTTCAACGGCGTAAGTTCAATTTCGGTTGGAGTATTTAATGGAATTGGTCTCTAGCAAGCGGTCAGTTGAGTTGACTGGCTGACCTGCGGACGCAAAGGACTCACCAAGAGCTTTGCTAGATGTCCATAGTGCTGCTTTCTGGCCTCGAGTATCCCCTTGGAAAAGTTCATGCGATGAGGGTATTTCTCTATGCGCAGCAGCAGCTTCATTCCCAACGAGTTAGTAACCACTATCTAGCGATCGCCAAGTGAGAGGGAGGCAGCCGTACTTCTCGCGTCACGGCCGAGCAATAGATGAATGGCGACCGAAGGGACTCCAGTCCCTGCAGGTGGTCGCTGTGCACATGGCTGAGAAAGCAGACCAGCGGTGCTGGCTTGTCTGATATTTTGCGAAAATAGTCGACTACGTGGATTGTCAGTGGCGGGACTCAGCTGTGCAAGGGGCGGCGAGGCAGACATACTCCTGACGAAGGGAAACTCGGCGACGACCCCGTTGAAGGTCGACATGCTTACGCAGCAGACATGGCGCAGTTCATGATTGTTGTCGTGGTGTAGTGATGTGGTGATGTTGTGATGTTGTGTGATGTGGTGGAGGAGAATTGTCGCCCGGGAAGTACGGCCTGCCTCTTTGGGATGGGCGCCAAGATTTTTGCACCTCGACGATTTCTTTCTTGCCGGTGATTAATCCTTGCTACGAGTGAATAAGAAATTAGGCAACACTCCGTGGATGATAATACTATGGATGTATGAATACGACGGAAGAGTGGCAATGGCAATGCAATGAATGCAATGAATGCAATGCTCTCTCTATGTATGCGATGCCTGCTTAGTATTGAATGGATGCATGTCTGGAGGGGCCGAAAACACATCGCAAGAAGAAAAACTCAAGAAGAGCACGTAGTTCATTCGCTATCGTCCTGTGGAGGCGTCAAGCATGTCGTAGCGCTACAGTCAGCCTGTCAGAGCTGCAGCTGCGATGAATGCGCTGGTCACTTGCGCGTTGTCCGAGTTGGCAGCCAGCAGATGCCTCAAAAGCCCGCCCCGTCCTCTCCTCTCCTCTCTTCTCTTCCTTTTCTTTCCCTGCTCTAAGAGCTAGGCCTCACCCATTCTTACCCCCCTGAAAGAGAGAGAAAACCAGAGACCGAGAGCCCGCGAGTATGCTCTAAGCTGCATCCGTCGGCGTGCCTGGAGCCAAGCTCTCTTCTAACCGGACCGTTCAGCCTCATTCTTGCAGTCCAGAACTCCTCCAGCAGACCGGTGACTGCAGTTCTCACGTATTACTCGCATTCCATCTTCGTTGCAACCGGACAACAACTAGACGCTTGATGCATAAATAGCGCTTTCGTCTCCTCAGGCTCCAACGTCGCTCAGTAGTTAATTGCGGGAAAAAGTCCCGGGGCCGGAGCTCACTAGCCTGTTTGTTTCTATTCTTACATCGACACTGTCCTTTGATAAATGAGCTTACTCTGTCTCCCAGTGGAAACCTCACGCCCCGATCACCTCGACTCATCCAAGATGCACAAGCCGTCAATCGCGCAGATTGTCTACAATGCCACCTTCCCCCGACCCAAAAGCGCCGACCCGACGTCCTTTTCTGTGCACATCACACGCAACCTAGTCCCCGAAGTGCGGATTGAGACCTCCGCCTTTTATGGGTCGCTCGATTGCATCGAAGCGCAGTACCCTGGCCTCGACTACTCGTATGGACCGCACCGCATGCGACTCAGCCGTTTCCCGTGGCATCGCAAGCTATTCAAAGTGTTTGACGACCTACGTTTGACCGAAGCTGAAATCGCGTCATTATGCCGCTGGGAAGGAACAAAGTCAGCTCGAGAGCGCTATGAGAAGGAAGAAGGCGTCAAAGTCAACGACACGACTGCGGACGACGTCCGTCCGGCGACTCCGGCCCCGTTTCCCTCCGCTCGGTTCCCTACAGATGACGAGGCAACAATCTCAGACTCCGAGTACAGCTCGGCTAAGCAGGGAGGGCCTGTCCAGGAACTGCTATCGATAGTTACAACGCAGCAGAACGAGACGGAGGACGGCGACTTTAGCGATGAAGAGATGGAAAGCTATGGTGTACAACTCAACCAACGTCTTATATACGCCACAGCGGCCCGTGAACGAGGCAATAATATGCCTTTGGACGAGGACTGGGAGCAATGGCTCAAAGAGGCTGTGGAGAGAGGCAGTTACTCGGATATGCTGAATGCGGTGCGGACTGGCCAGCCCTTGGAGACGAGATCGCATAACCCTGCTTCGCCAATACCCTCTTCGCCCGGTGCAGCTCTGATGAACCAGCTGGCACTTGCGGCCCAACAACCAGTGGCAGTGCAAACCGTACACCCGGCCTCGGTCTTTCGACATCCGTCTACTAGTAGTACCTCTGGGGTTGCTCGATAAAGATCGCATCGCTCTCGGCTTTATGATTTAATACTCCTTTTTCTTTTCTTATTGCTCATCTCTATTCAGCGACGTTATGAGGTCAGGCGTTGACAGGGGCGAACTTTGCATCCCAATCCAACTCGATTGACGAGCTGGGTCTATTTTTATTGCTTTTCAATTTTTTGCTGTCCTGTCATTAGACTCCTTGCTCTTCCTGGCCATTTGTTATGAATCACTCTTCTACGAACAATACCCTCACAAGCCCTTAGCTAATTTTACTCGACACATCATATATGCTCAATATCAGGCATGCAGATCTGTTGCTTTTTGAATTTTGATATGTCTCTAAGATGCTAAACTAGCTACTCAGTCGCCGTTCTACGTCAAAAATTCACATCTTAGGTATTAGAGGGACTCGTATATAGAAACACCACAAGTTTATACCATTGTCACTCTAGCCATGTTTGTGAGGAAATTGTATGTAAAGCACAAAGTATCTCTGATTGGCTGCTGCTGCAAGCGGCAACTATACTGGACTGGCACTAGCGTATACTAGCCCCTTTGGGTTTTAGCGTGATGATATGAATGATTATTGATAAGGGTTCATCTAAGCTCACGCATTCATCACTTCTTCAAGCTTCACTTGCATACCTCCCCCCACCGATGTAAATATCTCTGCGCATCATCAAGAGGATATGCCAGGCTACACTCCACTTCTTCCGCGTGTCAATGTCTGCTGCGCACCATGATCAAGGCAATCTTCTATAGCAAATTCGACACCCAGGAAGGTGCGCAACCCACGATGCATATATTACCATGGCTGATCTCAAGAAGAAAAGAAAAAGAAAAACAACTTACAAAGTGCATATATCTATATACAGGCCCCAAGGTCGTCCATCAAGTCCCCGATGGCGCCATTGTCCCCTCGTCAACAGCCGCCGCCCCGTTCTTCACCTTCTCCGACATCTCGTTCTTCGTGATCCCGCGACAAGAACTATGCGGCAACCTGCTACAGGTCTGCACCGGCGGATACCGCATACTGGGGTACCCGATCTGCATGAAATCAGCCGCCTACGACCGCAACGAATTCATCTTCAATTTCTGCTTCGTGCTAGCCGAAGAAGAGGACTTTAGCAAATACAAAAGCATTGTGCAGAAGCTCGCTGATCTGATGCACGGGCTCGAAGAGCAGAGCTATTTTCTCAGTCGCGATCACTCCCGGAGCGGAGAAGGGAAAGTGTATAGTCTGTGTGAGACGCTTATGGAGGATCTCAACAGCTATAGCGAGTGTATGATTCCGATCGACAAATTGAATACCCTGAACTTCAAGCTGTTCCCCGTCTATCCTGCGCCTCCGCATGTGAGAGCGTGGGATGTGCCGCTGTTCACGGTTCGGTATGAGGCATTCCTGGACGAAAACTGGGATCTGACGCTTCAAAAGGTAGGCCACCAGTACCCTTACTCGCATCATCATGGCTTACTCGTTCTAGATCGTCCCTTATATCAATGGCGTAAACAGCGTGCGCATAATCTCAATCCTCGCCGACGTCGAACTCTCCCTCGCCTACAGAGCAATTCGGCATTTGATATACTATGGATGCGTCTTTCTTCTCGATATATTCTCCTTTTCGGCCATCTATGCACCCACAGCCACTTTCCATTCGAGTATTGCATGCGACGAGGGCATGCAGCAAGAATGCGCCCATTACGTCAACACACGCTTTGCGCCGCGCACGGGGACATCTTCTACGACCATGGCATCGTCCGTTCTACTACCTGACAGACTCGAAGATACAAACGACAATATCTGGCCGCTCATTGGCAGCGGCGATGACGAAGATGTCTCCGACAGTGACAGCAGCAGTTACCATGGCAGACGAGGCGTGAAAGATCGAGGCTCAAGATCGTCATCCCGACGACATACACCAAAAAGGAAACATCTCGACGGCGTCGGAATAATTGAGCTGTACGCTAGTCTGCGCCAGGGACAAAGCGTCAAGCAATGGTACATACTGCATGAGCGCCAGCTAGCCAACGTCGACATTCGACGATTCATTACCTTTGGTATAATCAAGGGCTTCCTCTACCGCGTGCACAAGTACGCATACGGACCCCGTCCGGAGGGATTAAAATATACGGGCTCATCAGCTGATATGAAATCAATAACGAAATCGGTGTCCGTTTCTTCCGTGAAAGGGGTTGGCAGTACTGGCGATTTCAGCAGAGAAAGTTCCTTCCGACCTGATCAAACCATATCAGGCTCATATCAAAGTACCAACAACAGCAACAAAACCCATAACATCCGCATCCGACTTGAAGCATCATCCGCTAATTCTTACGAGAAAAGCAACAACAATAATCACGATGACGACGATGACGACGACGGCGACGACCTACACCACACCAACAACCACGGTAACGACAGCAACGAAGAAAGCAACGAAGAAGAATCCTTACTAGAAGATGACGAGGAACAAGAAGAAGGCGAAGAAGGCGGATCACGAACAGCGCAGGAAGCCATCCGATTTCATCAGAATTGCAAAGCTCTAGAGAAATATTTAGATGGCCAGCATTGTTTTGATGAAATATGTACCGAGTTGGAGATAAGCGAGCGCGAGCTGACGGCCAAGTTGAGGAAAATTCCTTGGAATGTGCATATAATTCATCGATAATTTGGTTTATTTACGATGAATTAGAACATCTAACATTTAACATTTATCAACCATGTCGTTAGAAACATTAACAACTCCTTGACCTCCCTCTGACATGGGCATATCCACCAGTCAATCGACCCTAACGCCTGAATGATAAAAAGAAATATATATACATAGTCAGCTCAAAAGGTATAGATAATCTGACGAATAATAAAGAATTGGCAGCATAACGTGTCGTTAACGATATCGGCTATTCCTGCTCCTCATCCCACCCCTCCAGCTCAGCCTTTTCATATTCCGCCATCGTGACCGGATCGAAAACACTCTCCTCCTTCGACGGAACAGTTGTCTTACTATCCTTGAAAATGGGGCCGATGCAGTCGCGCCACCGCTTGCGACGATCCATGAGCGTGCGCGCCATGTCGCCAATACCAGGACGTCCGACTCCCGCGGCACTAACGACATGACTGCCACCGCCTGCGCCTCCGGGACGGTGTTTGGCTTGCGATCCTTTCTTGCTTTTCCCTAGGGTGCGAGTTCGCTTCAGATAGGCCTGCTGGACCTGCGAGTCGAGGTCGTCGTGAATCGTGCTGTATTCCTGGTATGCCATGCGTTCCTTGGCGATTTCCAAGAGTCGCGTCTTGCGCGCTCCGTTGACGAGCATTTGTTTCTTGAGTTCGCTTTGGAGGAGTCGGAGACGCTGCGCGATGTCGTCGTCGTAATGGGCGTCGAAATCCGGGTTGTCGTCTGCGCCGAAGAAGCCGACGTACCGGAGCTCGGCTTTGAGTCTCTCGTCGAGTTGCGCGTGCTCCAGTTTTGCTGCGGGGACTTTGAAGCCGTTGGGAGATGCGTCGGGGAAGGATGTTGCGGCGGGCTGGGGCTTGGAGTCGGTTTCTCCGAGTGGTTGGTCTAGGTCCATGAAGGAGTCGCCTCCGAGGAGTCCGTTCATTGACGAATCTCCACCGCCGCCGCTGCTGCTGCCGCCTGCTGCTCCATTGGCGCTGTTCTCATCGGGTTCTACGCGATGTTCGTAACGCAGAAGAGAGTAGAGGCGGCTGACGAGGGGTGCTACGGAGACTTTGTCCGTCTCCGCAACTTCGTCGGTCAGCTGCTCGATATTTCCTCGTCCTTGGTTCAAGGGGAGTCTCTCTTTTTCGGAAGAGTGGTCCAAGCTCATTGCGCCGTCTTCCTCTGCCCATATCTCACTGTAATGCTTCTTCCCTCGACGCGGCATCACAAAGGGAGTTGTGCGGTCGCCCTGTTTCGAATTAGTAATGAATAATATACCGGGATAAAAAAAGGGGGGGAAGCGCGGGGGGCGCGCAGCAATAAGATGAATTTACCTTCTCCTTTAGAAAAGCAATATCTTCCTCCGTAAGACCACGAACAAAAGGGTCAACCCAAGTAAGAAAAGTATTCGCATTAACCTGGTTTGTCGGCTTCGCGTTACTGAAATCTTTGTCTGGGGGGGTTCCGGCCATCATATGACTCAGATCACTTGGAGGAAAGTGCGCCACGCTATAAATCTCCCTTTTCATATCATCGGTCGTCTCTGGGGTCACATCGCGAATGTGATAGATTGTTGGGTCATCGAACTTCAGCGGGTCGGGCCCGAATACTTGGAATTGAGGGACTAATTGGGCTGGCTCTGGTTGATGCGAATCGTCACTATCTTCCGACGAGGAAATACCAGCGGCTTCCTCTTCTTTGGGGATAGGTGAAGCCATAGACGGAGGCGAGAGGGAAGACGTGCTGGACGCAAGGTTTCGCGACTTTTTGGACGACGGCGATGCCGCTTCACGACTCCGTTTACGCTCTCCTGTAATGTAATCAGTCTAAGATCGACCCAAAACAGCTTGTGGGAGTCAGATAGAACATACCAAGTTCTCCACCATCCTGTCGAGAAACTTCATGTGCGCCCACTGCTAGAGGGCGATCTTCCTTTTGAGGCCGTTCCTTGCGCTTCTTGAGTTTGTTCCCTTTGAAAGCTCGACTCGTCTCCTCATCATCGTCCGCCTCCCTCTTCATTTTGACCCTATCCTCCGCGTCGCGCTCCATTTCCTGCTCGCGCTGCTCTTCAATAACCTCTTTCCGCCGTTGCGAAAGCTCTCGCATACCAGCATTGCATGTATCACCGCGAGAATCAGCTATCTGACTAAGCGATTTCAACTGCTCACTGATCAGCTCCAGCGTCTTTATATCTGGGATATGCCCGCCCCCGCCAGTTTGCTCCAGGAGATCAGAATAGTGAACGGAAACTGCAGAAAACAGCCTGGACAAGTCATTGTCGAGGTAGCCGGGAACAACGGACGAAACACCAATGGTCGTGCTCGCGCTCAGCCCGGAGCTGGGGGTGGTGTTGCGACTGCGTGACTGGCGCGAGTCGCGGCCTTTGCCTTTGCTTTTGTTCGCCATTGGCATCGCCTTGTGTCTGGAACAATAAGGGAAACTCCGTGGAAAGGGCAAGTCAATTGCGCATCTTCCGTCGGTGAGATAAACGAGCGGGTCGAGGCTGGGCCCGGTTCGAAAGAGCAATGATAGACGCCGCTTGTGTGTATAGGCTTGTTCGTAAGGCGGACTTCGATCTGAAGACAGGAATATGGCGATAAGAAGTGGCACAGCGATGAAGGGCGTGAAACGCTCGTCGTCCGGCGATGTCTTATGTAAGCGTCCATCCAGTGGCCCGTGAGCAGTCACGTGAGCCGCAGCCGCATCTTCTCCGCGTCTCGGCGTCTGAAGGGCCAATGAGAGCGCTTCTCTTTTCGCGCTGGAGCCGATGGCGGCTCTTCTTCTTCTTTTCTTGTCACTTTGCCGCTCACCTTAATTCTTTATTCTGGCACAGCAGCACAACGCTGAATCCTGCATGACGTGTTGAATCTGAAAGCTGTCTTAGAAAAATGCCGATAACCTTTCACTATCGATCTAGACGAGATTAGGTTCCAAGCAAGGGGAGCATTGCCATGGCCACCGCACGAGCTTCCAACATTCGGGATCAAGCCGAGGTAATAATAATATAATAATACTAAAAATCGTAAGGTATGCATAGTACGGAGTGCTACTATTTGGTAATGAACTATGTACGTAGTATGCACGAATTAATCAAGGTTGCTATTGCGACATGACCTGTGAGCAGGCAGGGTCGTACTAAAGGTACCGGCTTCCGAGCAAAAAAAGACTGAGCGCAGCAATGATGCCTTCTTTATCTGGCCGATACGACTTTTTATGGCTAATAGATGAAAACAGACGGAATTAGCCAGGCGGTGTTTCCCAAACAAGCATTCCTGATTCCGCAAACATGGTGCATTCTTTTCCCTTTTCGGCACTTCCGGAATGGGCACAGATTTGCCCTAATAATATAACTACGAAGGATGATAAAAAGCATGTGCGAATTATCTATTCAAAATAATGTCCAGGTGGTTTTCGACTGCATACATACATATATACTATTCTCGCGGAATTACGTTGGAACGATGTCCAGTCGACGGGCATGACATCCACGACTTACCGGTACTTACTCACAGCAAAAAGACGAAGAATCTAGAAGGCCTGATTCTATTGGCCTCATGCAGCAGTGCAGATCATGACTACCGTGACGACTTTATTTGCAGGGCCAGGGACACTGCAATGCGGTCCCCGCTACGGCAACGTGAGTCTCAACTATACAGATCAAAAGTCAGGAAGAAGATAACCAACACCTCTCCCCAAACAGCAAAGCATAATATTCCACTACGTGATCGACGGCACAATCCGAACTCTGTCCAGCACCAATCAGCCCGCCCAAGAATCATACAAGGGCCAACTATTCGTGCCCAGACTCGAAACCGACGACGTCTGCACCAACATCACCGCCCCATTCGTCCCCTCAAACACTACCAGGAGAAACGACTTCCCACCCTTTGACCACCACCACCACAACAACAACATTGGCCTTGCGCCGTGGATAACCCCGGAATGTGCGCAGGCTTATCTTGCTGCGTCGCGGCGCGATGATGCGCGTGCGCTCATCTTCTATGAGCCGCAGAGCAAGGATTCGGGGAAGCCGCCGCCATCAGATAATGCGCTTTGGGACCTGGGTGATGGCGGCCAGTGGAAGAAGGATAATCAGTATCCTGTCTATGCGGTTCCGGGGCCGGCGGGGTCGCATTTGATGCATCAACTTTCGCAGTACTCGGGACGTCTGGGCTGGGATAATCGTGATGGTTATAATAGGAGTAATGGGACTCTGACGACAGAGGCGCAAGTTCAAGAGAATTGTACTCGGCTTTATGCTCTTCTCGATCTGGGTATGACCTCCCCCCCCTCCTCCCTCCACCCTTGACCATGCGTGTTAACGACTAACGGCATGCATACATACAGAACCGGAACAATCATCCAGCGTGCCGGGAGTATGGGTCTTCGTGCTCGCAATCCTAGGCGCCATCGTGCTGATGATGGCATTTGCGTTTTTCACCATGCAGCATGTCAAGAAGAGGAGACGCGAGGGCTTGCAGCGACGTGTCGTGGCCGGCGAGGTTGATCTGGAGTATTTGGGGATTAAGCGGCTTGTTGTCCCTCCACAGCTGCTTTGCCAGTTGCCAGTTTACGTCTATCCAGACGAGCATGACAGTAAGGGTGACGGAGGCAAAGAAAGAGAAACAGATAAGAAACCCCAACAAGACGAGAGCGAAAGCGAAAACGAAAACGAAAGCATATCCGCCATTCTCGAAGAAATCATGCCCAAACTCCAGCCACCGCCGCGAGCAGCAGCAGCTTATCAGAAAGGGAACCAGCACAGACTTACATTCTCCCAGCGCACCTGCGCCATCTGCCTCGACGACTTTGTACCGGGAACATCCCTCGTGCGCGAACTGCCCTGCACACACATCTTTCACCCGGAATGCGTAGATGTATTCCTCATGCGCGACGGCAGCACGTGTCCCGTGTGCAAGCACAACGTCCTCCCGCCGTCGTTCGTTGAGTACCAAGTGCGCAATCTGATGGCACAACACAGTCAACAATATCATACTACTAGTAGTAGTAGAAGCCATAGTCACTATCATCACCGCAGCCCCATGCACGAAACGCAATTGCCCGATTTGCCATTCCCGGTTCCTTCTGCGCGGCGTATTATGAGCAGGTTGGGCGCGTGGATGCGCTTGACTAGTAGCAGCAATGATGAAGCACGGATTAGTACGACTGCTGCTCCTGAGCAGGGAGAAGATGCTGTCCAGCAACATGAGAGCTACGACCCTGTGCGGAGGGAAATGATGCAAAGGAGGGCTATGGTGTTGCTGGGGAGGCCTGTTGGTGATCATCCGGGGGAATAGGTAGAGCACTGTACAATTTGTATATATATGTATGTAGATATGTTTGTATGTTATTCCTGTTTCTTGGTAAATCAATCAAAGACATGTCAAACCAGATCGTACTTTCAATCAATACACAAAATACTGTTGCGTCAACGGCAGGCTAGTCGATGGCTCGGCCGTGCAGAGCTGTCCATCCGCTTCGACAGTCTACATATCAATCAGCCATCGTGAATTTCAAGAAGTGAGAATGAGAGAACATACGTATCGCTCCGGATCAACTTTCATCTTCGGCATTACATCATTATATTTCATGTCCTTCTTGCCTATATTGCGGCAGTTTCGCACTGCCTCCACGCGTTTGCGGAGGTTGTATGTTTCTATTATACCGTGCGAGATGGAGGCTTGGGAGACGAACATTATTGACGTTGAGGGGAGGAAGGACTTTATATAGTCAGAATATATCTCTTGTCTCTGTTGATATGCATTTACTCACTCCGAATTGAGGTCTCATGATCACCGGCTCAACGGTCGGGATGGATGCATTGGGGTCTCCCTATAGAAAGTCATTAAAACATGTAAATTGGCATTAGGCATGCTAACAAGGGAGAAGAAAAGGGTTACCATCTGAGCAGCAGCAATCATCCCCCCCTTAACAACCGTCTTGGGCTTCGTGCCAAAATTGTCAGGCGTCCACAACACCAGATCGGCCAACTTGCCCACCTCCACGCTGCCAATAAGATGCGCCATACCCTGCGCAATGGCCGGGTTGATGGTGTATTTACTAATGTATCGTTTGACGCGGAAATTGTCTGCTCCCGTGCCTTCGTCCTCTGGCAAAACGCCGCGTTGCTCCTTGTTCTTATGTGCCGTGTTCCACGTCCGCAGGATGACTTCGCCGCAGCGGCCCATGGCCTGCGAGTCCGAGGACATCATGCTGATTGCGCCAAGGTCGTGGAGCACGTCTTCTGCTGCGATGGTCTCGCCGCGGATCCGGCTCTCGGCAAACGCCACGTCCTCGGGGATATTCTTGGAGAGATGGTGGCAGACCATGAGCATGTCTAGATGCTCGTCTAGTGTATTTAGCGTGAATGGCCGCGTGGGGTTGGTGCTGCTAGGAAGGACGTTGGCGTGCTCTACCACAGAGATGATATCAGGCGCATGGCCTCCGCCAGCACCTTCAGTGTGGTAGGTATGGATGGTGCGGTTCTTGAACGCCTGAACAGTCTGTTCCACGAACCCGGATTCGTTCAGTGTGTCTGTGTGGATCATGCATTGTATATCGTATTCGTCGCATACTTCCAGACAAGTGTCTATCGCAGCGGACGTGCTGCCCCAGTCTTCGTGCAGCTTCATACCGGCTGCTCCGGCAAGACACTGCTCACGGATGCTTTCCTTGCCGCTATCGTTTCCTTTGCCTGTGATTCCCAGATTAATCGGTAAAGTGTCGCAGGCTTGAATCATTTGACGCATGTGAGTTGGTCCCGGCGTGCAAGTCGTAGCGTTGGTTCCAGTACTTGGGCCTGTTCCGCCGCCCAACATGGTCGTAATCCCCGAAGAAAGAGCCTCGTTCACCTGCTGTGGACAGATGAAATGAATATGCGTATCAAACCCGCCTGCAGTGACGATCTTGCCCTCAGCGGCAATAACATCGGTCGATGATCCGACCACCAGGTCCGGGTGGACGCCGTCCATGACATCGGGATTGCCGGCCTTGCCAATGCCGACAATAAGTCCATCCTTGATACCAATATCGGCTTTGTAGATTCCGCTCCAGTCAATGATCAAAGCATTAGTGATGACCGTGTCCACGCACTGCTTAGAACTCTTTCCTGAAGACTGGCCCATGCCTTCGCGCAGCGATTTGCCTCCGCCAAACGTGCATTCGTCGCCATACGTAGTCAGATCTTTCTCAACCTTGACCCACAGATTGGTAGACCCCAACCGGACGAGATCGCCAGTCGTTGGACCGAACATGCGGACATACGCTTCACGCTCCATCGAGAAGGGAGCGACGGCGGCAGTGACAAGGTCTGCATCGGCTGTTGGCTCGGGTATATGGGCAAATCCGGCTTGTTGTATCCGGGCCAGAATCTCTTCGATACGACTGACGTCTACAGTTCCACTGGCAAGTGAGTTGCCGCCACTGATGATCTTGTTTCCGCCGATTTCGACCAGAGTGACAGTCTTGGTGTCACCGGGTTCGAATCGGACGGACGTGCCAGCAGCAATATCCAGACGATAGCCGTAAGCTTTCGCGCGGTCAAAATAGAGCTGTGGGTTCGTTTCAATGAAATGATAATGCGATCCAACCTGTAGCAGTTAACTTTTTCCCCGCCCTTCTTGTTCACTAACGAGCTTGACATTAACACACCTGAATCGGCCGATCACCCTTACTCATCACCCTAAGTCTGATCCGTTTACGGCCTTCATTAAGCGTAATCCGCGAGTCCTTGACAGGCACAACAGCACCGGGCTGGTTTTCAGGCTCATAGTCCACTGGATCCGGGTCCGGAAAGGCCTCCTTGGGCGGCACAGGCAGAAAACTGCCGTAAAGAGCCTTCTCTAGGTCTCCATCATCGGAACTGATGGGATGATGCACCGTGACCAGATACGTGCCCGAAGGAAATGTGCCTTCCACCTGCAATTCTACGAGACTGGATACGACCGAGGGCAGGACGTGGCGACGGCCCAGCATGGTTTTGCCGATGGACATGAGGTCGGCGACGGTGTGGTTGCCATCGCGAATGAGCTAGGGCAGTCAGCCTGGAAGTAGTCAGGATAAGTCATTTGTACAACGCACTTCTTGCAGGTTAGACGATATCAAAGCCTGCCAGTAACAGTCAGCATGGTTCCCATGGCTACAGTGCAGGCCGGGTGGTACAAACAGTAGCTTCGGCATGGTTCAAACGGACGCCCCGGGCCAGCCTGCGCTGGGCCAGCAGACCCAGCTGCGAGATGACCAATTTATCGATCTGCATGCGTCGTTAGTGAGTTATAAACAGTGACGGCGTTACACAATGGGCACTAGACGAGGAAATAGAACATGCCTCCTTGGGAATCAACTGCATCGTGCCCTGTGTTACTCACTCGCTGCTGTAGTGATCTGTTTTAGCAAGGGGCCAATTTGAACAGAATGGGACAGACCCCTGTAGCACGTACCGAGAACGAGAACAAGGAAGGGCGTGTTTGGGATACGACTGGGATAGCTGAACGACCAGCAGGCGATTGACGAGAGAGAACGCGAGGAAGCGAAGATGAGGCTCTGGCGCTGCGGGGAGTTAAACTGGGTGGCAGATAAGATAAGAAGCTACTACCTCAACCCTTGCTAGCTAGACCGATCAATGATCAATCGTCAAATCTACACTGACTGACTGATACTTATTGTTCACAGAGACGAAGATTACAAAAAGCATTACTATATAGAACAAACACATCGATGATGCCCTTGGACGCGAAATACAAAACACCAAACTGAACCCCCGTAATTATGAACCAGAATGATAACGAGAAAACTCCAATGACTCAAAGCACTACTCGACCGGGGTTTGCGGGAAATCAGAGGACGCAAGGACAAAAGAACAACCCAAGTACTCCCTATCAGCATCTGAAAACAGAAAACAGAAGAAAACATTTCAATATACACATTGTTGGTTTGTTCTTACTCCTCGCCGGCAGCCTCGCTCTTGCGCTTCTTCTTGCTGCGCTTTTCGCTGGTGCTGGGCGCGGATTTGCGAGCAGGCGTGATATCCTTCTTCAACACGGGAGTATGCTTCTTCTTTTCGGGCGAGGGTTTCTTGGTGGACACGGGAGAAGCAGGGGCCTTGGCACGACGGCGCTTGTTGCTGGGAGGCGGAGTGGGCTCCTTGGAAGAATCTTCGGACTCGGAGTCTTCTTCGTCGGACGACTCGGTCTCTTCCTCGGCCTCGGCGTCGGCGGCGGCAACGCTCTGTTGTAGCTGGTCGTCCGCCTTTGCGTGGTCGTCGTCGGGGATGGGCTGGCCGGACTTGTACGCCTCCATCTTCGCCTTGTAGACGGCAAGGTTGTCCAAGTACAGTCTCTTCCAGACCTGTTTTCATTACATTAGTATACATGGTAGACGGCAGAAAGTTGGAAGGTAGTTACGGAAGACAAACCTCCTTGTCTTCAGCGTTCATGTTAGCCCAACGGCGAGTGCCCTCGTCGGCAACCTCGCCGCGCGTGGCCTGTGGGCCCAGCTCTTCGGCGATTTGCGCACGATTGTGTTGCATGTAGAGAAAGTAGGCAGTCAATGCGCGCTTGGGCGCATTGGGGTCTGCCGGCGCACGCTTGCGCTTCTTCTTCTCTTCGGGCTTTGCTTCTTGGCCGAGCGCATGGTGAGCGACAGCACTGCCGAGAAGGCCATTTTCCAGCAGACTGCTCGCAAGACCGCCGGCAAGACCAGTGCTCAGGCTGCTTTCCGTAGACACGGGGCCACGGTTCAAGACGGTGTTGGCATGGTTGATGTAAGCGCGCGACAAATCAGACACGGCGGACTGAAGAGTGGCAAGGCTGACAATCACCTGTGAGTACGTTAGAAGGCGCTGTTCATGGGTAGTGCAGTCTTGGAGGGAGCGGATGCCGGCGCTGGCCCTCTGGATCTCTGTTGCGGCGAATTGTAGGGGCACCACCAGGTCGCGCAGGCTCGCCATTGTTTGCGCCGCGAACAGACAGGTAGCAGCAGCGTACAATAGCGAGGGAGAGGGGGGAGGAAAAATAAAGACACGGAATTGAACAAGTCAAGGAAACGAAAATAATGCGCGAGGGCAAGAAAGGCCACGCCTAAAGACACAGCGCGCGATGGGGAACCGGGGGAGGGGGGCGCAAGGTCGCGCTCGCGAACAACAACAATAGCGGCCAACGAAAACGACTGAGGGGGGGGGTGCTTGGGGGGGTGGGCGCAAAACAGAAGAGAGAGAGACTTACGCTGTCGCGAGTGCGGGTGAAGTCGTCGATGTTGACGGTGACAATGGCATCCTTAGCCTTGGTATCGTCCTTGCGTGACATGGTGGGCGTGTAAAATGTCTACGTATGGGGGGGAATGTCGGGCGCGTCCACGGTTGAAGGTTGGGAAAAGAGAGGGAAAAGTTTTCGCGCAGGAAGGGCGGCCAGGGCGCCACTAAATACTTGGGAGGGCGGGTGCCGCGGGCTGCCGGGGGAGGGGGGGCGCCCGTGGGTGTGCCGCACCACCGTGTCGTTGCGCGTGTTAGGCGTTGCATTGTGTCTCTCTGCTGCACGCTGTCAGTCTGCTTGGCTGGCTGAGGGGTGCCAGCCCACGCTCTCTCTTTTCAATCCATAGTCAGACAGGCCGTCCCTCTTGTTAGTATAGAACTGCTTTCTTTTTTTCCCTGTTCACTGCTATTGCATCTATGCATATCTAGGTATCTAGCAAGTCACTCCGCCGCAGTCTACCCGACAGAGTGTCTATAGATACCTCTGTTTACAGCAGGACAAGGAACCGGTGCACAAAGGCCACGCAGTACCTAGCGGCATAGTGTACCTAGGTAGTGCCCGAGGGGCTGGCCATAAGGAATAGATAGGTACTAGTCTATCTGCGTATCTAACAACACATGCCGCACAGCGTCTACACTCGATATACAAATTTGCTCCAGAAGTAAAATTAAAACTTAAACACCTGCTCCTTGTCGTACCCAAGCTCCTTCAAGATGCCAGTCAAGTCGCCCTGGTCCTGCGGGCTCTTTTTGCCACCGCTCACAGCCTTGTACATGCCCGGAGGTCCGCAGACAAACAGCTTGATGTTCTCTTCCTTGGGCTCGGGGAGGACCGTCTTCAGGAGCTCCTTGGTCACGAATCCGGAGCCACCAGTCCATTCCTGGGGAGGCTTGTCGAGGAGGTAGAACACCTTGAATCGCTGCGGGTACGTGTTCTCCAAGTCCTGGAGCTCCTTCTTGAGCAGGATGTCGTCCTCGGTCACGTTTCCGTACACCAGCGTAACCTTGGTCTTGTCCTCGGGGTTGTTGAAGATGGCCCGGAGCAATTGGTACATGGGCGTGATGCCAGTGCCGCCGGCCACCAGTCCAATGTGGTTGTGCTTGTTGGCTTCCCAGGGGTACTTGGGGATGGGTCCCTTGAAGTTGAGACGCTGGCCGACAGCCATGCTATCCAGATGCGAAGACATCTTTCCCTCAGGGTAGCGCTTGACCACGAGGTCCAGATATCCGGGTGTGTCTACGTATGATTAGTCAAGCCGTCACGACAGGCAAATTTCATGCGATTGACCTACCCTCATCCGAGACAGGTGTGTACGGGCGGATAATAGGCTTGCCCTCTGGGGGAACATACTTGGTGATCAAGGCAGCTACATATGCGTCAGTTCAGCGCGTACGACAGAATCGAAAGATACGGTGGTGCTTGGCCAACTTACAGGCGACATGCAGACCAGAAACAGCCTCCTTGTCCGGGAATTCGAATCGGTATCGCTTGGTATTGTTGCTCAGGATCTCAATCTCGCTGAGCTTCAGGTCGATAAACCCTTGCTCGCCGCCAGTGAACACCTTCTCGCGTTGCTTGATCTCTTCGGCAGCAGCGGGCTTGTTCTGCATGTACCTGTACACGCCCGTGCCGACGCCAATGGCACCGACGACAAAGGCGATGTTGGTCAGGCCATTTCCCTTGGCCGGCGCTTCGGTCGAGTATTTGCGAAAGCTCTGGGGAAAGCACAAAGTGGCAGTCAGCACTTGGTGTCTTCCTCGGTGAGCGAACGAGAATTGTTTATTTGTTTTTTCTTTACCTGGCGCGCAGGCTGTGAGAGCCTGAAAGCAGATCTCGCGAACATGGTGGGAAAGGAAATGAAAGAAAGTATAAGCCAAGGACAATAGACAAAGGAGATGCTTTTTATACAACGGTTGTGCTGGTTGGTAGGTGGGAGGTGCAAAGGAAAGGAACGAGAAATAACTAGTCGGCCGGCGGAGCTTTATTAATCAACGAGAATAACTTTTGAGTAACCCGCGGGCTGTAGGCGCCATGACGCAACGCCGTACCTAGCCTAAGTTACAGTCAACACTGGATTGAGAAACATTTTGGAAAGCTTCATACTCATAATAATCATGTGTTTAAGCTTAGTCGGTGCCGATAGAAATATGATATTTGTTCGGTAGGTATTGTTTAAAAGCCGGACAGACCTTGTTCTAGCTACGGATCTCGTCTACTAAATAATATTGAATTGAGAGATGCCATGAGAAAACCGCCAACCCCGCCTATAGGAAGAAGAGTAGCCAAATTTTAAAGTGATTGCCCAGTAATACTTTCGTATTGTTTATTTGTTTTCTTTTTTGTTGTTGTTTGGTAACAAACATGAATGCTATGGCCATTACACAATCATCGATAACCGCAAATCCCTCATTAACCCCAAAACAAACACACTTATGCGAACGTGGATGGACGCTTGTAGGCGAAGACCTTCTTGCCGGACTGGGGAGGAACACGGTGGGGAAGAGGGAAGCTCAAGCCCTTGGTGAGGAGCTGCTTGATGTAAGGGCGGCGGATGCTCTCGGCGTCCTGGATCTCGACGACACGGAGAATCTGCTTCCAATTAGTGTCTCATACAGGTGGACGTGAGCGGGAAAAAGAAAAGAAAAGAAAAGAAAAAAGAGCATACGTGAATAGAGCCAAATCGGGCACGGTGGCGGGCAGCCATGTCCTGGTAGAGGGACTCAACGGCATCAGTTCGGCTGAGCTCGCGGAACTCCTTGTACATGTTGTGGGTGCCAGAGCGAGAGTCGTAACGCAACCAGATACCGAAGTTCTTGACCTTGGTGGGGCGCTTCTCGTTGATCTTCACGAAAACCCAATTAGTTCGTTTCGCCCTGTCATGAGACATGTGTGTGTGTACATACCACGTTGAGGCTGACGATTTCACCGTTGGCCTTCTTGACCTTCTTCAACTTGGTGAGGAAGTACCAGAAGCGCGACTTGGCAACCACTGTGTTAGGAGCGAAGATGCGCATGCGGTACAGCTTGGGCGTCGGGTTCGCCTCGGTGGGCAAGTGGCGCCCGATAACCTGGTACTCGTTGAGACGGCCTAGCAAAATCATGTTAGCGGTTTGCTCGATTGGACATGAAAAAAATCCAGCTCGGTTCTCGCTTGTCAAGTCCTCGTCATTGTCGTCGTCGTCGTCGTCACAGTTTCATGGATTATGCTGTTTGAGTCGATGCGTTGGTTTCTTGTTCGTTTTTCTTGTACTTGTTGAAATTTTTTTCATGTCGCTAATTTATGAGATCATAATTTCTGTAGGATTCGACATGGTCCATCTCGAATTTTCGCATTTTGTAATATGCGCACCCACGATGAAATCAATTGGATTTTGGTGTAAACAGTCCTGCTTTATTGTAGGTGATCGAGTGTGTTCCATTCGTTTTTCGTTGAATGACAGAGCGAGAACCGTGCTGAGCATTTGGGCAATGGACCGTAGGAGAATTGGTGAATAAAACGTACCCATCTGTCAAGTCGCAGTTAGTACAATGAAACGGGATCAGAAAATGATAGCAGTAGCACTTACTTTGTGTTGTTGTCGTGTCGAGTCTCCGAGAGAGAGAATATGCCGCTGTCTTGTCGAGCCCGGAAATGGAGGATTGTGAAGTTCTTGGGTGCTAGGGCTGTGGCCCTCCGCTTAAGCGAACCTGCGGCTGAGACGTGCACTAGCCCCCTTTGGCGGTCACCAGCCACAGTTGCGGGATGGAGACAAACCCACCAATCACGGCGTGTGGCCCGCCCATCTTTAAACATCGAATAACATCAAGTGGCCGCCTCAGTTTCATTCAACAGCTCCGTCGCTAGTCATGGCGCCTTCGTATCCGTTCGCTGATTTCAAGGCAGCTTTTGCTCTGCAGTCGGGTCCACTGCTGGCTGCTGTTTTCACTCCAGAGTCTCCGCCCGAGGATCCCTATCGCCTCGAGGACTTCCGCAACTTCTCAAACCCTGTCAATGCCGAGGGCGATATCCGTCGCTATCTCCTCCAAGACAAGCATACTGGAGTCAAACTGAATAAGCCACAGGGCCACGCCTGGGTCAATGTCGTCAATGCCTACTGGGCTGCGATCGGCGAACTCAACAAAGCCTATGTATATGGCACGTGGTTGAAAGCCCTGGAGGCGTGGAAGGAATTTGTCAACCACGTAATTAGAGGCTACTCGAACAATCACTTTCCGGCGTGGACAATTCCGTTACTATACGTTGCTGGGAAGTATCTCCGCGCTTTCGCTATGAAAGCCGATGCCTCGGTTGCATCTCAGAATGATGGTGGCTTCGGCAACGGCTTCCAGGAGGATGTGGTTTCTAATAACGATAAAAACGCTAATCTTGAGGATGCTGCGAGGATAATCAATCGGATGTTTACTCTCTGTTTGGGAGACCGGTACGTGGTTTTTCTACTCTGAATCAGCTAGACAAGTGGACTCACTCTTTTCCGCAGTGCGCCTATAGAAGAATCACGTAAATGGGGTATATATGAGACGACAAACCTGTTGTTTAAAACATACTTCAAGGTACGCTTCTTCGTTATGTCGCTTGCTTTTATTGATTCAGCGTCCCAAAACTGATAATATATCTAGTTGAACCAAGTTGGACTGTCGAAGAGCGTCCTTCGTGCTTTAGATGCCTCCTCAGCAGACATTCCTGGTCCTGAACAATTTCCCAAATCTCACATTGTTACTTTTAATTATTATGTCGGAGTTATCAACTTTCTGGAGGAGAATTACAAAGAGGTATGTCACGACACTGAGCATGAATCCGAACCCGACTAATACGATTCGTCTAGGCCGAAGAAAGTCTTACGCAAGCCTGGCTCATGTGTAAAAGAGACGCCTGGAAGAATAGAGAGTAAGCTTTGTTACAACCTGTTATGTCTCTGTTATATACTTACATGAATCAAGGTTGATCCTCACTTACCTGATCCCCTGCCATCTCGTCACCACGCATCGACTACCAAGCAAAAACCTCCTAGGCCCATTCCCTCGCCTAAACCAACTGCTTCGACCTTTATGCGATTGTATCAGACAAGGCAATCTCGTCGGTTTCGATGCAGCCATGTCAGCCGGGGCAGACGAGTTTGTCAAACGCCGCATATATCTGCCACTTGAGAGAGGTCGCGATCTGGCTCTTCGCAATTTGTTCCGCAAGGTCTTTATTGCTGGTGGATTCGAGCCTGCAAAGGATGGACAGCCGCCAATCCGACGGACACGTGTGCCTTTGACGGAGTTTGCGGCTGCGCTACGCATCGGTACCAAGGCCGATGAGAAGGTCCGTGTCGATATGGATGAGGTTGAGTGCTTGTTGGCCAATATGATATACAAGGTATGTCTGCTTTTTTCCTTCTCAACATCAAGCTATAAGATGGAATTTAGAGAACTGATGAATCCAGAATATGATGAAAGGGTACATCTCGAGAGAACGTGCCACAGTCGTGTTAAGCAAATCCGGCGCATTCCCGGGAACGGGTGTTTGAAATTATTTGCTTGAAGGGTTATTTATTATCCTCAAATCATTGACACAGCGAAATTGCTATCAGGGACTCCACTGCTGGTGCTTCTAGCTACATGTGGGTTTATGTCTGAAAGCCGCACCCGGCACGACAGTATCCTGATAATGAAGAATATCAGTATTTACTTCCGACTACATGATCTATGAACAGTCCATGGAACTGATGAACTCGCCATTCGACACGCCTGATTTCCCTCTTACATACACCATCATGGAAGGCATGGCGAGCTGTTCGGCAGACGCGCAGACTTGACAATCGGATAGACAGCAAGCCACGCTTTGTGCTATACATATCAAAATGGTTGTGTAGCCTTTTTAACTCTCTGCATCCCACATGACAAGCGAATGTGCGTTTTCTTATTAAAGCAAGCCAAACATTCATGTCCGTACCAATTCGTTCATAGTCATTCACAGCCTCCACTATGTATAATAATTACATGAAAATAACCCATAACTACTAGACAATACTCTGAGAATCGAGTGTCAAACAGCATTGACGAGTCGTGGTCTACTCATCCGAAAAGCTTGATATGTCTCTCCATGGTACATCTTTCTGACAAACATCGTTTCAAACCTGACAAGCTACAGCGGTACCCAGTTAGTCAGATATACCATAGCTAGTTAGCTAAGCCCAGCAGACAGCCTGGTCATTTACAGCTCAGTGCCAAACGCGTCTCCGCTCCCCTCATCGCCAAAGTTGCGCGAAGTCACGTGGTTCATATGGTGGATTAGCATGACTGGCCAATTTATATCCAATAAGTAATAATGTGAAGATTTAGGGGATGTTGGATGTGTTGACAAAGATACTTTGCAGTGTAGCAGGTATCGTTGTTGAAATAGGAGGAGGCTTCTGGACTTGCTCACTGCCTACTTGTTCTAGGTTAGTTTGCATGTTGCACAAAATGAACTACACGAATGTATATTGATTATACCTAGATATGCACTTGGTAGTGAGTCAGAAGGTTGAATGGGTCTTGATTTAATGTTACGCCATCTTTTGACGAATTCGCTTAAGAACGCAGCACTCTCTAGGCAGCCTGTTCATATGTATGTCTGCATGAGTAGAAGAGAAAAGGATTCACTATAATCACAATTTGAAGGAGGACACGAAGCAAAAAGAAAGAAGTTAATAAAAAAAAAAAAAAAAAAGAGATAAACGCCAGATATTCCTTGTTCTTCCTATTCCTCATAACTCGTAATTGGTTACCCAAACACACTCCGGCCCCTTACGCCATTAAGTCAATTAAAGATCTTTCGTAGCAAGAAAAGAAAAAGAAATGTACTAGAATATAACTTTCCGCGCATTCTTGGGGTGACTCTCGCTCGGACAGTAGGGGCACTTGAATTTGTTCCCCTTGCTGATTCGTTGAAGCGACTCCTGGGCAATGACATGGCCGCATGGCATCATCATTGGAGGATTTTGGTCTGTAGTCTGCTCCTTGGAGACGGGACACACGAATATGGAATGGAAGAGATATGATCGAGGTAGGGGTATTTCGACCTGGTCACATTTGCCCTTGAGTTAGAAACGGCGACATGGCCTAATGTAACAGAAAGTAAATACATACCGGAAGCTCATCCTGTGTTGTCCATTCCGTCCTCTTTGCCTTCATGATGGTTTGCAGTTTCTGTAGAGTTGGGAGAGCGATGGCACCGGCCGTCGCGGCTATATACAGAGGCGAATCTGCCGACAGCCCTAGCAAGGAGCAGAACTCTCGTGTGAAAGATTGAGCGACTTCCGACCAGGCAGTCGGGTTATTGAATATATGTCGATATGGAGATTGATCGAGATTTGGCCAGAAAGCCATAGCCCCTATAAGTTGCTGAATCTCCTTCAAGTACCGTGGCGTGAAGCTCGAGAACTCCATCCTCGCATATTCCAAGGCAGCTTGTCGACCGACGGAGTTCGAAGAGTGAGGATCCATTCCACCGTGAAATAGCCAGAGAAACTGAAGGCGACAGAGTTCAAACTCGAGATTGCTTCCACGTGCCTCTAGTAGTGTTCGATGTTCTCTCGCCCATTCAATTGCCGGCAAAAGATTGGCTCGCTCCCGAAGCTCATACAGAATATGATACATGGTGGTGAATTCTTCCCGGATTCTACCGGATTGTATCTGGTCTAGGAGCAGGTGTGAGTTATCGTCGTTGCTCGTTGAAGCGCCTGCTCCGTCGTATTCGGGCTGGGCGGGAGCCTTCGCCTGATTGACTTCGTCTAGAAACGTGCTTGCTACTGAAAACTGGCCTTCCCGCAACAGATGCATCGCTATCGCTCGGTTGACAAGACTCGGGGAAGATGAGAGGGCGTCATATTCGGTACTAGGGAGGGGACGATCTTTGAACAGCTACACCAACAGCCCTGTCAGCCACTTGGTACTCGCGCGCATGCTATTATTCACTCCAGTTCACCTTGTCTAGTGCCTTTGTATATTTGTTAAGACCGCTATGGGTCTCTTTGAGACTGTCGTTGGCCGCATCAAATGATGCTTTAACTGGGTTCTGTAGTTTTGCAAGGGTAATCGAAGCCTTGGTCGGGTCTATGAAGGAGCGCCGCAGTGTTAGTACAGAGCAACGACACAGTCACAATCACCTCCATGAATAGCAGGCAGTCTCTTACCAGCAGCGATGGCACCCCGGGCTTCCTGTAGCAAGTCGATTGTAGCTTGGACGTCGTTGATGCTCTTGGCAGCTTTCATGCGCTTCCAGACCCGCTCGTGCTCCTTCTGTAGTAAATCCATGGCTCTTCCACGCTCCGCAGCAGCTGGCTCCTTCTTTCCATGAAGAGTGGCAGCCGCAGAGAGTGTGATTGTTCGATGTAATGTCGAGTGAGTTGTCTTGCTGCAGCAATTGCTGGTGGCGGTCACGAGGTCTGGGCTTCTGCCGGCAAATCAGGACGCTTGGCCGCTCTGAGTGACGTCGTCGTCCCCTCGATGTTACAATACACCGCTGCCTGCATACAACAACAACTACTACTACTATTTGACACAGAGCAGACCGCCGCTCCGCTATGGTCTAGGATCAGCAGCAGAACCCTTTCTACCAGGCCTATGCTAAGGGCAGACACCTCCGCCTCTTTCTCCAGACATGCCCCGTTCTTGCGTCCATTCGGCATTTGTCCAGGGACGCTTCCCCTTGAGGGCCAGTCTCTTCGCCGCGTCTAGGTGATAGTTGATTTTTGACTGCGCAGCTCTGTAATATAACGACATTATTGTCGCGAAGAAATGTCGCCGGTTTCTGTCGACTCCCCAAGCACGGCCATCGGAGCGTCAACTCCAGGGCCGAGCCAAACCACCCATGCTCGTTCTTCTCCAGTCACGGATATCAGGCCCTCTTCGGCAATCAACAGACAGACAACTACTGAACAGTCACTTCAAAAGAGACATCAGAAGATCGTTTTGCCGGATCCGGTTGCCCTGATATACCTGGAAGAGGATCCGTCAACGACCCTCTTCCACCGCCGCGAAATCCTGCAAGGATACGAGATCTATATCGTTGAGCAGTGGGCCTGTTCTCGAGTCCACCCGACCTTTATAATTGCTACATACACGGGCGATCCTGCGCATCATATTAGAGTCGGGGTACTCGGCGTCCCTACGGATAGAGACAGCTGGTCGCCACGTTTAAAACTATACTTTGATGCTGTGCAACAGTACCATGCGGTGGCGAAGGACACCCCTTTGGGGGCATTGATGGTTACAAACCTAAGCGCCTTCCCTTCCGCACTCACTGTTATTGCCATACCAGACGGCGATATAACAAAAAACCGGGAGCACTTCATCGTAAATGAAGATCTGAAGCGTCTGGGATGCGCAGGCCGTGCAGGCTTGAAGCTTCAACCTCCGTCCCCGGTGGTCCAAGCCAAATTTTATCAACTGTACAAAACAAGTGATCGTGTGCCCCTGTATACAGCGGTCGTGGAAGTTGTCAAACACTGTCAGCTTGCGCTCGTCATTTTCGACAAACTAAGACCAGAGTATGCTGACGGTCTGTTATGTGATGTCACCGAGAAGGCGATAGGCGATTGGTGGGCAGATATTGGCACGGATCTCTACAATATTGAGCCGAGTGACGGCATATTAGGTGCTACCACCGTTGCGGCACTTCTGGGTGCTTTGCTGGGTGCACGCCATAGGTTACACGCCGCGGGGGCGCCAGTCCCCAAAGATGCCTTTGATCTGTCGAGTTTGAAACGTGGCATCAGCAGTTTTCAGAAGTCACAGAAGCTGGAGCGGACGCGTCGATTAGATCGCGACACGTTAGACAGATTGCATCGAGTGAGTCAGAAGGCCACAAATTCGGAACGTTGGACCGGTGCCGTCAAGTCCACCGTCGCTGAGCTCAGTGGAAAGGGCGGCGAGATGGTTATGGGCATGGTTGGTCGCGAAAAAGGCTCGATATCTGATATTGAAACCCTGGATCTGGAACAATTCGCGCAACTAGCCAATGGTGAAAGAGCTCGATGGCTTTGGCAGGGCAAGCCTCGCAAAACTGCCTTTAACTACGGGCTTGAAAACGCTCCACGCGCAGATGATCTTATTTTTACGACGGATGACCAGGGTAGCTATGTTTGGGCTGGTCGTAAACGGAACAACGGGTCAGACTCGGGAGCCGACCGAGCAGCGCAAGACAGTGACAGTGCAAAACGCTCCCAGGATTATTTGACAGGAGTGGAAGACAAGGATTCGAATCTATCACGCTTGGTTTCGCGAAGTCTTACTGGGAAAGTGTCCGATGCGCGTGCTGGCTTTGGCAGGTTCAAGGATGCTGTTGGCCTCCCTAGTCGGCGATCCCATCAATCACAGTATTTAGGTCAACAACAACAACATCACCACCTTCACCGCCACAGGCATAATAAAGAGTCTGTCAACCTTGATAGCAACGACATCTACAACATTGGCGGCGACAGCGAAGTTGATCAAAAAGAGCCCCGGGCAACAACCTTGGAGAGGGTGAATACTCTACACACGGAAAATGCCAACGAATCTATCGAAGAAGATGATAAACAAACACCAACTTCTAGATTAGTACCACCGGAAATTCACATTGAACCCGAGTCTCCTCCCCTCGAGGAAGAAAATGGCGAAAATTTAGCACAACCCAAGGAAGCTACCGCACTAGAAGAGGAAGAGGAAGAGGAAGGGCAAGAAGATGACTATAAGGACTTGGAACTATCCAAGACCAGGTCGACAGAAGCCATGAGTGAATACGACGCTTCGGGAGGGACAGCTTTCAGGTGCCTTCGCCGGTCACAGAGCTTCTCCGAAGAAGGCCACGGCAACCGGTTTTCTTTAAACAATGGCGGATGCACTCGTCATTTGTCCTTTAGCACAGTTGAGGAAGTTGTCCTTGTCTGGGAAGGCTTCAAGACCGACTCTGACAAGGAACCCAACGGAAACCTCGACGATGCCATTCTTCATGAAAACATTCTTCTATCGGATGCGCAAATATTCCGCTCTAGAGTGTTGGGGTTAACTCAACAGACAGTGCCTTGGGTTGAGGGACAGGTCGCTTCAGTGGATATCCTGTACCAGAAGGCTAGTGCTCTGCAAGAAGAGTTAGAGTACATCTATCCCGAGCACGTCGAAGCAATCCAGGACTTCCGCGACCGCATAAACCAGTTATTTGGCGACGAGGGCTCTCGCGTGACCGAGGAAATGAAGAAAGTCGAGCTGTTGGGGGCCAAGCTGGATTATGAATTAAACGTGCTGGAATCCAAGATCGAAGATGTCGAGGCCGGATTACAGGATTTTCAGCGAAACGTCGATGTTGTTGAGAATCGAATACACAGACTCGTCCAGGGAGAACAGCGGAATGATACCTCTTGGTTCTCCTGGGCTGGCAGGAAATTTTGGCGCTTTTAGCGTATGTTATCTGCATTTTTTTGGCGTTTTATATTTCTTTGTAGAATATTCAAACAACGGGGTTTTCACTTCTATGATTGCTTTTTTTTTTTTTCCCATTCAGTTCATTCAGGATACCTAGGTATGAACACACGCAAAAGATCAGAATCTGCTAATTCATATACCACAATCATTAAACCACATCAATATAAGGCATGCTCAGCATGTCAACTGTATTGTACACTACCTATATCTAGGTATATATTCGACATTTTGAAACCGGCAGACAAGGGAATCCCTTACAGTCCCTCCGTTCTGGAAAACATTGCAATATAAAAAGTAACGGCAGAGTAGAGAATCCAATAACCATGTCCCCGGACTTTCCTTCTTTCCCTTATCGATTGAAATAGAAGAATTCCCAAACCCAAAACCCATAGACATGCAGTAAAATCAATCGATTTACATGCCGAAACCAGGCACGCCACCACCTTGCCTATTAGCAGCCTCTCCCTGCATCTTCTCGCTGACCTTGATATTGACGTCGAAGAACTTGGAGACGCAGCGGTCTAGGCAGACGGACTCGCCCTTGTTCAAATCGGATTCTCTATAGTCTGCGGGGATGCATTTGGCGGTGCAAGATTGTGTAAGGCTACAGAAAAGTTTTTTGACATGTTAGCTCCCTTTGTCCTTTGCTGTTGCAGTTGCTTGGGCCAGGATCGCAGCACGCACCGATTGAACATGTCAGAGACCATCTCTACCTCTGTCTCAGCAGCAGCAATCTTCTGCTCTGAGGACAGCTGGGGGCGACCGCCGAATAGGAAAGACATGTTGTGATGTGGGTGATGTCTGTGACAAGATTCTGCGAGGGAATACCGTCAGCGACTCGATGTCATGAACATACGGGTTCGTAGATAAAGACCTTCTTATAGACGCAGAAGCTCAGGTGGAGGAGTGATAGAAGAGAACTCTGGCGGGTGTCTGGAGAAAAGACGTAACAAAGTCGACTTGATTGACCGCGGAAGCTTGGACCACCTTCCCTTCCGCAGGTAAAAATTCGGAGACTCTCATCTTCCTTCCTTCCCTCCTCCTCCTTCTTCCTCGTCCACTCTGAATAGCAGAAGCCAGCTACACGCAGCCCAATGCAATCCATTGGCCCCAGGAGGGCCTCCCAGAGCCTTCTGGGTAAGTTGTCTCAATGGTAAGCTCCAGCTTGTTTTATTTTTCCTTTCCCTTGTCCAGGACCTAGTCAACTCGAAGAGGATGAAACATGCCCTTTTTCAGAACCGCTGCGAATGAGTCTTGCGCTTTTGTGCAAGTGATGATCATAACAGGTTACACTTTTTTCTGATTCGATGTTATTTATATCTGCTGATATCAAATGAAACACCGAGCTGAGTATTGTGGATTGTTTGTTCCGTGCTAACTGTGTGTAATAAAGTTGTCGGGCTTCCTCTGTATCATCGTCACATTCAAAACTCGCTCGCCCTCTCCCCCTGGAAACGCCCATTCGGTGTAATAGTACACAGTCTACCGCTCAGCAGCCTGGTTTCGCAGACCGCGTGCAAGAAGTCCAGGCCGCTGTACAAAACGCGTATCCGCGGTTAGAGAATAGTCCCAACAGGCTCGGCGTGGAGGAATTTCGCCGGCGATACGACTATCTTGAGCCCAATCAGGTAGTAGAGGAGGACAAAGTTGTGGTCCAGGGTAGGTTGCGGCCTTTTAAAAAACCGGGCTTCCTGCTAGCTTTAAAATCTTCCATGTACTTAGTGTATCTTGTAGGCAGAATACGAACATACAGGCTGGCTGGCAGCAAATTGATATTCTTTGATATCGTCCAAAATGATCACAAACTACAGGCCATGTGCAACATGCGTTTGTTGGCCGATGTAACACCTCAGAAATTTAAGCAACTATATCGTCTACTGCGTCGCGGAGATGCCTTCTGTACGTTTTGTTTCTATAACTTCTTTCGCTTTTTTTTTTTCGACAGTAACTGACTTTTTGGTTTCTCTTCAAAGCTATCACAGGAAAACCGCATCGAACCGGACGAGGCGAGCTCACAGTGCAAGTCACTGAGCTCCCAACCCTTTTATCCCCTTCTTTACACGATATCCCCGTGGACACCAAAGAGCATGGCACCGATGCATACCCTCGCCATGTCCAGTTTCTCGCCGACAAGCCAACGTCGGACACCTTGCGAATCCGGTCAGCAATTGTCCAATACATCCGCCAGTTTTTTGTTGGGCGTGATTTTATGGAGGTCAACACTCCTATCATGGCAGGCGAAGCAGGAGGCGCAACTGCCCGGCCCTTTGTTACTGCTGCAAACGAGTTCCCAGATAAGCCACTTTACCTGAGGATAGCCCCCGAGCTATGGTTGAAGAGGTTGGTTATAGGTGGATTCGATCGAGTTTTTGAGATTGGGCCATCCTTTCGGAATGAAGGTGCGTGTATAATCTGTCATGGGCCATTGCCATTCACCAGCTTACAGACATATGCTGCTGTTAAGGTATTGACAAAACTCACAACCCCGAATTCACGACCTGCGAATTCTACATGGCCTACGCAAACCTGGAGGATGTCATCTCCATGACTGAGAGACTATTCTCAGGCCTCGCCGCGCATGTGTCGCAATGCAAAGAGCGCATAGAATCAAATATACCAGACCCAAGCCTCAAATTCACCACCCCTTTTCGCCGCATAGATTTTATTCCGGATCTGGAAGCTGCCATGAATCGGACACTACCAGACTTGTCCACGGCCACTGCAGAGGAAGACGTGAAGAAGCTTTTCGAGGAGCTCTCCATCCCTCTACCGGAGCTTCCTACCTTGCCTCGCTTGATGGACAAGCTCTGCTCAACCTATCTCGAGCCGCAATGTCACGAGCCTACATTCATAATGCACCCCCCCGAATGCCTTTCGCCGCTCTCAAAATCCTTTATACACCCAGCCACGCAGAATAGGCAGCGCGTTGCTGCTCGATGCGAGCTCTTCATTCAAGGCAGTGAGTATGTGAATGCGTACGAGGAGGAGAACTCCCCGTGGGAGCAGCGGCGGAAGTTTGAGCAGCAGGCAGTCTTCAACCAGCAGACAAAAGAGTCCGGGGGCGTCGACGAAAGCTATCTGCAGGCCATGGAATGGGGTCTGCCGCCTACTGGAGGATGGGGGTGTGGTATTGACAGGCTTGCGATGCTCTTTACGGACTCGAGACGGATTGGTGATGTTTTGCCTTTTAGGAGCTTGAGGGCTGTTTCGAGTTGATGTGCTGGCTGATGATAATTGGATCCTTATGAATGTGTATTATACGTGTATTATATATTATATATTATAGTGTTAATGGTCTGGAGATTCAATAATGACATGTTTCTGTCGGTGAACAAGATTTCCTATCGACTGATGGATTATCAGGTTGATTACATATAGTGCGGGGGGGTTTTACTTAGGCTTCGGAGCTTGCCGACTGTTGATATCTTTGCAGTCTCTCCAACCTTGGAATGTGACTCTTTTCTCCTCTCTTAGCTATATACCCTGCAGTGTACAGAGATCCCTGGGGAAGAGAAACCATGTCGCAGTCCATCCCGCAGGCACAGCCTGTCACAGTAAGCCTTCAGGATCTTTTCGCAGGTGAGGGGCATAGCAGAACCCGGGGCAAACCAACATAGTCATGATACAGAGATCAGAAAATCTGACGGTCAAAATCCAATGAGTAGGATCTGTCCCCTTCGAGGCATTGACAGAGGCATTTGGGCCTTCTTCCCTGGGCATCATCGTGGTCAAGGATTTGCCGCCTCGCTTCAAGGACTTGCGAGCTCAGGTTCTCTCCAACTCGTCTTACCTGGCGTCTCTGCCGAAGGATGAATTAGGTATGTCTCTCTTGCTCCAATGTTCTCGGACACACACTGACTATGTGGTCTGATAAAAAAAAATAAATAAATAAAGAAAAACTAGAAAGCCCCCAATCCAAATATCTCGTGGGCTGGTCCTGCGGCAAAGAAACCTTGCGATCCGGCCACTTCGACACCCTCAAGGGCTCGTACTACATCAATTGCGCATTTTATCAAAACCCAGTGTTACAGAATGCCCCCGCAGACGACTTTCCGGACTTCCCTCAATACACAGCGCCCAACATATGGCCGTCGGAGGCAAAATTGCCTACATTCCGGCCCAGCGTGGAGGAGCTTTGTACGCTGATCATTGACACGGCGGCACTGGTAGCTAGGGCTTGTGATCGGTATGCATTGGCTAATGTTGAGGGGTATAAAGAAGGGTATTTAGAGCATGTGGTGAAGACGAGTCTGACGACCAAGGCTCGTTTGTTGCACTACTTCCCGACAGAGGCTGGCTCGTCATCGACAGAAGAGAAGAAGAAGAAGAAGAAGGGAGATAATGATAATGCAGGTGATGATGACGACGACGACGATTGGTGCGCAACTCATGTAGACCATGGCTGTCTCACAGGTCTTACATCAGCCATGTTCATTGATGAAGCTCTACATTCGCCCACATCATCGCCATCAACAACGCCTCTCGCAGAGCTCACCGCCTCGCCAGACCCCAAAGCAGGCCTCTACATCCGATCGCGAACAGGCCACATCGTAAAAGTGAATATCCCAAAGGACTGTCTCGCATTCCAAACGGGGGAGGCGCTCGAATTGATAACACACGGAAAATTCCGTGCTGTGCCACATTTTGTCAAGGGAGTTTCAGTTTCGCCCTCTGCGTCAGCTTCGACTACAGCAAGGATTGCACGGAATACGTTGGCGGTCTTTACGCAGCCGAATCTGGGCGAGGAGGTGCAGAGGGGAAAGACCTTTGCGGATTTTGCGAGGGAGGTTGTTGAAAGGACGTATTGACATAACTAAACATTGACGTTTACTAAGGTGTGCGGTAAGGTAGTTAGGTACAGTTGGGAATGCTTCTCCTTCTTAATTTCTAAAACATATTTATTTGTATTACTATTCATATTGTCAGATAGGTTAGGTATATGACCTCAATATTTATAACCCAAATCTCGGCCGTTTAGCCTGTTGATCATTTGTGGGCGACGCGTCGTTGCCCCTGATGGGAATAGGAAGAGGCTTGTGTGGGTTCACCACTACAGCTGCGACATCCTTCACTTCTTCTTCTTCTTCTTATTTTTCTTCGCCGCCGCCGTCATTATCATCGCGGTCCCGAACAGGTCCAGCGATGCTAAACGGAGAATTCGAAGTGGTCCTCTTGATGCTCTCTTCCTCATCCTCATCCTGCTCCTCCTCCTCCTCCTCCTCCTCAGACGTATTAACCGTCTCATCGCTCGAGCTGACATTAGCACTAATATCCATATTCAATCCGCTACTAACCAGCGAACTCATCTTCTGGATCTCCGCAAACCTCGACTTCGGTCTACCGGGTTGTCTGCCAGCGCTTCGAGGCAATTTTGCCGCATTCCAGTCCGCCTGCGAAGCCTTGCCGTCAAGAATATTAAGCACGCCCTTCCACATCCGCGGATCGCGTGCCTCGGAGTACCGACCGACTTCCTCCCCATTCAGAGTGTCGATGCCGAGTGCCTGAACGCGGTGGTCGGCCCAGAACCAGTGCTGACCTTCTGCCATGCGGTTATCAGTCTGGCGAGAATAGTCGCGGCTGGCGAGCATGCCGAAAAGATCAAAGTCGAGGCACGGGGAAGAAGAAAAAGACGAAGAGGAGCGCCCAAAAAGTACCTGCATGGCCGGCGGCTCAAAGCACCGTCCGATAATCATGTCTTGCGATATCTCGACGGTTGTGCCGGGCCGGTGCGTGCGATACCAGAGTCCATACTCGCTCATGCCGACTTGTTGAAAGGCTTCGATTACTTCTTGGCGGTTGAGGGGTAGGCTGCTGTATTCGCCTTCCTTGCGATAGGCTTTGTGCGGAGCTAGTGTATAGACGTTGCCCCGTACGCGCACAGAATAGGATTTGGCGAGATGCGGAGATTGTGCGTCGTCGATGCATGAATTCAGTCTGAATTCTATGCGCTTGATGACCATTATATCTGTCACGCTGGGCAATGCATCGCCAGCACTACCGGCTTTGGCTCCTTTCGGTTTCAGTCGCACCGCGTCACCAACAAGAATCATCTCTGGCCCAAGAAACATCCCTCGACAATAGATCGATGCATTGGGCCATACCCCCTTGAAACGGTACTTGTTTACCATAGAAATCGAAGACATGACCGTCATCGCATGTGTGATTGAAGGATGCCACTCCTTCTGCGGCACATGTTCGAGCCAGATGGGCCACGAATTGAACGGACGCAGGACATAGATATGCACATATTGATATTGAAGTGAAGCGCTCTTGTCGTCGCTGTTTGGGTCTGGAAATGTCTCGACCCGGAAACCCGAGTAATTGACCTCCCATTTCTTCTGCGTCGGTTCAATGAGATCATCCAAGACCACGGGGTCCTTATCGGGAGTCTCGCTGATGGTCCCCGCTCTCCACTCGGGGATTCCCTTGAACCGCGCCTTTTCATGGGAGAAGATCTGATACGAACCGGCTTGTTCGTTATATCTAAGCTCGTCATGGCGGCTGAGATGCGGTATCCAGAGAACAACCTCCCCGACTCGGGGAATGTATGAGCCTTGCATGTTGATTCGAACAAGCTGTTCGCGTAGCAGCTTATTCTCTGCCCTCCAGTCCATGCTTTGCGGTTCAGAGATCGGTTCATCTATTTCGCCTTCCTTGCTGAGTCTGGTCACTGTTTCCCGGAAAATGTCCGGAACTCCTTCAGAGTCCGTGAACTGTCTTGGTGCGACATCGGGTCTGAAACCTCCTCTGGACGGTCTTCCTCTGGACGGACGACCTGGGCCGCGATGATGTGCAGTAGGAGTAATAAAATCTTGGTTTTTTGTTAATATTCTTCCTCGTCTCTCTCAATGATATGGTGTGAGAAAAACTTACCTGGTGTACCTCCCTGTGCAGCTCTAGCCTGGAATTTCTTCTTCCTGCAAGGTTCACAGGCACACAAGCCCGACCTACCGCTCATCAACCAATAGAAGTGAGGGAAGAAATTATTTGGGGAGTTGAAAGGGGCCCCTGAGGGGTGACCATAAAGAAACTTGTCTCGCTATTTCCCAGTCAGTATTTATTTATATACATACAGAAACAGGTAAGATTCCACACTCACAATAGTGGGAGCACTAAACCGAGGCCGATCCAAAAGGGCAAATTGGTCAGGCAGTTTGTCCAGGATGTACTGTTGTCCTGTAAATCGGTCAATATCAACTCAACATAATCCTCATTTAACCCTAGGTAGGCGTACATACCTTTCACCAGCTTATTAGTCTTCTGCATCCACATCATCGCCAGCTTGTGACGATAAAGCCAGTCATCAGTCTTCCTCCAGTAAGCCTCCTTTGGCCAGGCATCCTGATTGCCGTCACTGAAACCTGGCGTTGAAGGCAGGGGTATGATTTGGAGGTTATCTGAGGATGTCTGATGTGACATTTCCCTTTCTCTCTCTCTCTCTCTTTTTTTTCCCTTTGAACAAATAGAAATCCTGAAAGAAGGGATATATTTTATGAAATATCTCTAATTCTCCTTTTCATGCCTTATTGAATCTGTTAAGTGATGACTGATTGGCAGAAAAGTGGCATTCATTCATTGTGGAACCGTGGCGGTGGCAGCATCTCTATAATCAAGCCTTGAATATATAAGTGACTGGATTATGAAAGAGGCTTGGATACATCTGAATTCATAAGTGGTTGAAATAGTCAAATAGTAGAGTTAATAAAGAATAAAAGAACCAAGGTGAGCTTGGATTGCAACTGGCTCAGCCGTGTTCACCGCCTTGCAATTGCCCAAGTGGGAAGGCCATTGTCGACAGCAATCTATAGATTTGGGTATTTATTGATGGATATGAAAGATTAAAATATTTTGGATTTAATGAAAACTGGATTCAAGCTCATGGATATTGAACGAAATAGCTCTGCAATCAAAAAGTACAGCACAGACCAGTCATCATGTCGCCTTGTATATAGTTAGCTACATAGATGAGATGTTAAATCTCACGTCTGCTCATCCGAAGCCTTATGTGGAGGTGGTGCAAGTTCGCCCTCAGACACCCACACCTTCTGCAGCTCGCTCTCAATCTCTTCTCGACGCTTGTTCCAGGTCTCAACGTTGTCGAGCCGTTTGCGCAACTCCTGCAGTTCCTTTTCCACGCCCATCTTCTCCTTCTCCGTGCCAATCTTGTCGAATTCCCACTCATCCCCGCTCAGTCCAAGCCCGAGCGTAAGCTGGAAGGTGTGGTATTTCTTAAGCGAGGCTCGCGTCGAAATCGTGATGAGCGTGATGCCTTTCTCCTTTGCTCGTTCGTACAGTAAACCTTCAACATCGGACGAGACGGCAGAGGTGCCTTCGTCGATGAAAGCATAGCGCGGTTCATGATATAAAAGTCGTGCAAATGCCATTCGTTGCTTCTCGCCGCCGCTCAGGACATCCTTCCACTCCTTGCGGCAATCCCAACCGCCTTCGCGCGCCGGCAGATAGCCCAAGTGCACTTCTTCAAGGATTTTAGCAAGCTCGATATCTGTCCGACTATATTCACGCATGTCCATCTCACTATGAGGGTAGATGACCTGATCGCGCAGAGTCCCAACGCTCAAATAAGGTCGCTGAGGAAGAAACATAATCCCATCCATGCCGAAGTTTCTCGGTCGGCTTACTAGACCCCGATATACTGGCCAGAGCCCGGCCACGATGCGAGAGATGGATGACTTGCCCACTCCGTTAGGCCCACAGACAAGGAGATGCTCGCCAGAATGTACGATGAACGAGAGTGACTCAATAAGGTCATCACCACCTTGTGGATAAAGCGACGGGGCAACGACAGGAACTTGCTCTAAACGAACACCATCATATCCACTATGCACAGTACCCTGGACATCGGAGAGAGAGAACAGCTCCGGGTGAGTCCCGCGAGGTTGGTAGTAGGCATTGGCGTGCACCCGGTGCAACGCTGATATCAACGTGTAGACGCGGGAAGTATACCCGGCTAGTTCCGAGACGTCCTTGATGCTGTACATCATTCGCCCTCCAGCATCGGCCAGAGACAACATTAAGCGTTTGTTGGTGATGAAGTCCTTCATGCGACCACGCTCTCGGCTATCCTCTTCTGCGAAATCAGCCAACTCTTGCCTACCACCCACGCCTCCCCAAGCGGGGAGAAAAATTGGTATCGATGTGAAAAGATATCCGAACGCAGACCATGTGTACTTCAAAATCATATCTTCGAGCATATTGTACCGGATTTTGAGGCTGTAGATACCTTTCATCCACCGCTGGAGATCCTTGAAGCTCTTTGATAGGAAAACCTTTTCAATGTCGGC
The DNA here is from genome assembly GCF_001907595.1 of Talaromyces atroroseus. Taxonomy (NCBI): domain Eukaryota; kingdom Fungi; phylum Ascomycota; class Eurotiomycetes; order Eurotiales; family Trichocomaceae; genus Talaromyces; species Talaromyces atroroseus. The sequence goes on along the minus strand of NW_017971438.1, from coordinate 1,204,757 downwards.
ACCTCCATAGAAGGCTATTTCTTCAGCGTTGGCCAGAAGACGGGAATGTAGACCTCTGAAATCACCCTCGCGTTTGGCTTCAACGGCTTTCAATTTGCCAAATGGTGGGGAAAGCCGACGGAGGACAGTGGCGGTCGTAAAGTAGCCGCTCATAATACCAGTCAGGGCCAGTGGACCTAGACCCCGGTAGAGTTGGTACGTGAAGAATATCAGGTCAACTGTTGGTTTTCCCAGCGAGGATGTCAAGGCAGCAGCAGAGGCGCAGAAAAGAGTCAAGTCCTGGGTGATAAACTGGTCGGCTCCCTGGCCCACGGCGCCGTCTAGGTTTGTTAGTTTATAATAGTTTCTGTTTTCACTCAGATAGAGATCGTGAATATATCTTGTCAGACGTGTTCGAAATGCAATGGATATCTTGGACTGTAGGAACTGAATCATAGCATTCGTATAAGAAGCAAATGTCCCAATGCTACACCATTTGAGCAGCCCCCAAATAAAAGCCCGGCCTCTGCCAGCAACTAGGTCTCGGACAATCTCTCCATCCAACCGTGCGACGATGAGCGAGAGATACGTCCTCAGCAGGAGGAATGCACCATGACTCATCAAAAGACCGGTTTCTTTCGAATGCCACCGCGGATTCATTATGCTCATGAGACTGAGAAACTGGTGCAGAAAGGCCAGGTTTAACCCCGGCTTTGTCGACGGCGGAGGGATTTGGGAGATGGAATCTCCACTCCCAAGACCAGCTGCTCGCGGTGGATTAAGAAACAGTCGTCGGTGGGCGTCAAATGTGGTTGGTTTTGTGGGGTGGATGATGACTTTGGAGGTCAGATTGTCCTTGTAGGGAACATAGATAATTCTTGACCCGTCTTTTCCCCGAATGCCTGAATTCCTCCGCAGCATACGCCTTCCCTGTGCATGCTCCGTGGACCGCTTGCGAAGCCAAGTATAGCCGCCATAGCTCGATCCAAGGATGGCCAACAGTAAAGACAGCGTTGCGATCAGTTTCCTGGTCTTGGACGTTTGTTGCAGGCGAGTGCGAAGTAGCTGGGCGTAGTGCCGATAGAGCGCGACGAGAGGATCGTCTAGGTTCCGAAGGGTTGATTGCACCGCCATGTTGAGGGGTGCTAAATCACGTAACTTGATGCATTGGCAGACGACAAAATGACCGCCGTAGCAGGCCGTTCGGCATGCTTTGCAGATATAAACAAGTGACGACTCGGTCCTCTGTTCGCGGATTACATTCCACGGTCGAGATTGGGGAAGGGAGAGGAGGAGGAGGAGGGCTTTACTCGAGACAGTTTTGTGACGTCGTCGGCGCATGTGAAGATGACCTCGGGCCGCAGCAGAGCACGTGCCTGGCCGTCGTCGCCTCAGGCTCTCATTCTTGAGCTCTTATTTATTCTCGCACTCTCGCACTTTTATTCTTCTTCAATAACTAGTCCTAAGAAATACCCCAGCTGTGACGGATCGAATTGCTACGCCACAGGATATTGAATACTACAATCGAGCAAGTTGGGGGCTATCGGTCTATCATATGCAGGTGCATGTCGCAACAAGAGAGATCATATTAACGAGCGGCAATGATTCGTACTTCTTCTTCCCAAGGTAGCATTCGCGTAGTCCCGGCGCATCGAATCGCCAAACTGGTAAGATATCACCAAGCGGACAGCTCCAGTCCAATCCTTAACCGCCGGGCTCGAGTCCAGGCTCGGCCAGTGACAGATCTGCATTGCGCTCCATCGGACGAGCGCTGGGTTCATTGGGCTGCGGCAGCATAGGACGACAGGGCTTGGAGCGAGTGATTGGGCGGATAACCCCCCGGTACGAGGAGCTTGGGTGGTGTAGGCTTGGACTAGCGTTGCACAACAGGCTGAATTATGGAGGTTGACCCTGGCTCTGCAGCACTGGCCAGCGAGAGGCTGCGGCTACCAGCATGGTAGTCGTCGCTATTCCACGGAGGAGCTGCAGCTAGTCGGTGCATCACGCATAGCCAGGAGTTGTGCTTGCATATAAATAGAACAGGAGAGAAAAAACGCAACAAACGTAGCAGCGTAAAGAGAGGAGGAGGCTACCAGAGAGCTAGCCACCGCTAGTCGTGTATGTATCGTATCGTATAGTATCGTACTGCGTTACAGATACCCACCCAGATTCTCGCAGTCTGGCCCCGCAGCCTAGCGCTCAGCCGGTAATACCAATACCAATACGGCCTGCCCGTCGCCTTAGTCCGCGTTGGGCGATCCCACGTACAGACCGCATCGCCGCCCAGACGCAGAGCAAGCAGACCTCACCACCCTCCTCGCCGACACAAGCAAGCCTCAGAACCCCTCGTTCGTCCTTTTGAGAGTCCTTGAGTCGAGGCGTGGTTGCTGTTGTCTGCTGCGGCTTCCTCTCCAGAGACTCGTTTCTGCCGGTCCCCCCCACAATCAGGAAAAGAGAGAGAGAGAGAGAGAGAGAAGAGACAGACAAAAGAGGGAGAGCCGCTCCTCATCAGCTCAGGAGTTGATCAACGACGCAGGTTCGATGTCGACAACCGCACCACAACACGCCCTCGGTAAGCAAAATCTACTATCGCGTGCGTCCCCTGCTAACAGTCTGCTGTCTTCTAGGCCCAGATCCCGCATTGTCACAGCACTCCGCCGGTGAATTGAACCCAGCGCAACCTCCGCCATCCGACCATGATACGTCGGCCATCGAGCCATCGTCCACCGCGGGCCCTCAGAACAACTTGACGGCCTTCCCTGCACAGCCCAAGAAAAAGCGTTCACTGCTACGTGTGACCTCCCGCTCGTCCTCAAGGGGCAGCAAAAATCAATCTTCGGAAATGACGACCGACACGGTGCAGGATGAGTCGGTGACAATGGCGAATTCGCGCACCAATCTCACCAAGAGGCGAAGGGATCCTAGCGAGTCCAGCAGTCGCCGGTCGCAACGGAACGAGCAAGAGAAGAGCCAGCATGCGAGGAAGGACCAGCCCGAGGAGCCAAGCTACGCCAGGGTTGAACGGAAGCCAAAAGCGCCGTCAAGGTTTTTCGCCATCTTGAACTGCTGCAGCTCTTCTGTGCCAGACAACGAGGAACCCGACCTTCCTGCGAAAAAGGCTGAGCCCAGACAGCCGTCCTCCCTGCGGCAGCCGACCATACCAACTGCAGCAGAACCGACGCCAGCAGAGTCAAAACATGATCACGAAACCCTCGATGAGAAGCCAGAAGACCTCCAAATCGCCCAACCAACAGAGGATGCCATTCCTACTGTACAACCAGTTCCTGTCAAGTCGGATTCGACAGAGGAGATCTCCGCGCCGCGCCGTGAACCATCTTTGCAATTCGCCGCGGTGCCGGATGTGGCACCGTCGTCGGCGGATGACAAGAAAGATGAAAGCGAGGATGCGATCGAAGATGAACCCTTAAATCATGCGACGACGGAAGAGCTGCATGGTAACCATGATGTCCCCATGCCTGATGCACCCGCCGTTGCGGAACCAGAAGAGCAACAGAAGCTAAAAACACCAGAGGTCGTCGTTCCTCCCCAACCACAACCCCCCGAGCTTCCTCTCCCGGGACCACCTCCAACGCCTGCAAAACCGGGCGCGTGGTTACTTCCTCCACCGCTGCCACATTTACGGGGACGAAAATGCCTGGTGCTTGACTTGGACGAGACCCTTGTGCACAGTAGCTTCAAGGTTTGTTGGCTGCTAGCCGTCCTCACTTCTTTTTCCTCTTACAATATTAACTTGCAATAGGTTCTTGAACGAGCGGACTTCACAATTCCAGTAGAAATAGAAGGTCAATGGCACAACATCTACGTGATCAAACGGCCAGGCGTCGACCAATTCATGAAGCGAGTGGGCGAGCTCTACGAGGTTGTTGTGTTTACGGCATCGGTTTCGAAAGTAAGGCCTTGTACTCCGAATGAAGACTTAACCAACAGCTACTAAAGACAAGCCTATTTAGTACGGAGATCCCTTGCTAGATCAATTGGATATTCACAATGTCGTCCATCACCGTCTGTTCAGAGACAGCTGTTACAACCATCAGGGCAATTATGTCAAGGTCAGTACCTAGCTCACGGGACTGGGTTCTTCAGCGGTTTAACATCATATAGGATTTGTCACAAGTTGGACGCGACCTTCGAGAAACGATCATTATTGATAACTCACCTACATCGTATATATTCCACCCTCAACACGCTATACCGATTAGCAGCTGGTTTTCGGATGCACACGACAACGAACTTCTCGATTTGATCCCTGTTCTCGAAGACCTTGCCGGTGCCCAAGTTCAAGATGTGAGCCTGGTGCTTGATATTGCATTATAAACTTCCGTATATGGTTTCGACATCCGTCTCGACCTTGACTCGACCTCGACTTGAGCTTTTGTTTTCCTTTGTTTTTGTCTTTTTTTTTGTGTTCGTCTCTGAATTACACTACACTACACATACTAACCAGGAATTGACATCGTCTTCCTCCTCCCCCGTTCAACCAACCCGCCCTACATTGAGCCCCAGTCTTTCACCCTTCTTCTCTCATCACCTTCTCCGTCATTCTGATCATAGCGACCATTCTAGACCGACAACTGAAGGATTGCACTCATATCAAAACGCAGTTCTACATGTGACACAGCGACAGGAATTCGTTCAAGTTACCATACTACATTCTGCATTGTTGAGCAGCTCTGTTTTATTTATTTGTTTCTGTATTTTCCCACCATCTGTTTCTTTATTGGCACATTTCTGCCCCATTGATTGATCATTGCACCTTGATTTTGACAACGGTTGAGACCGTTTTGCCGCTTTTTTTTCTTTCTTTTTTTTTAACTTCTTGCTCCCAGAGAGCCTGCTGTCCGATTTTCATTTTGTGTGATTCTGAGCATTATGCTGGCGTCTGATTCAGGTTATCAGTCAAGATCTGCTCAGCCTTGTATTCAGTCTTTTTTTTTTTCACTTCTTTCATTTTCCTTATCTTTCCTACTCTATATTCTCCCCCTTGTTTGATGTTTTGAGCTAGCTATACACGCACGACCATATTCCCCCCAATCTGCCTTTCTTCTTCTTCGTCTTATCTGATTAATCAACTTGATTGTTGTCCAAAACACTGTTTCAATTACTATTTACTGGCCTTTTTCTTGCAGCTGAGGATGTCATGTCGACTAGAAGTGTGCTTTACTAGTCGCGATTGTAATTGTGGTGTGTACATACATGCGTATAATCAATATCGTTCATGTTGTCTGATGCTCGTATGTAACTAAGACTTGAGTAGTTGGATAAAGTAAGCAAAAATAAATATGACGGAACGAACGACTGGCGGCCGCTCTTCCCCGCATGCCATCAGAATAAATTACTTGACCTACCAACCAACGTCCGCTGTCTCTCGCATCACAACGCAGCACAACGCAGCACAGCACAGCAAACCAAACCATGATCATGAAGGACCGCAACGGCTGGGATGGAAAATTGCGCGTCGACGACGAGTCGCAAAGCGAGCGCCGAGCTGTGCTCGCCAACCCCGAAGCTCTGGAGGACCCCGACTACTCCGACGAGGATGCTCTGCCCGTCGAAGAGATTGGCCCCGATGAAGGTATTGATTTAATCCCTTTTTCATGCGGAATATGTCTTGGCTGAATTGCTTGGTTAGACCTCCTGGAGGACGAGGATCCCAATGTTGAAGTATGTCTTCATTCCTGACGTTCTTGGAGCTTGCTTACCGACGATCTCTCCGAAGGATATAGACCTGGTGCATTTTCGAATAAGCTCCATAGCGGCCTTGAAACTGGACAGATTCACCAAACTCGAGGTAATTCATATGCTACTACAAGCGTCTTCTTCTTCTTCTTCTTCTCCTCCCTCTTCTTTTCGTCCAGGACTAATCGGTCCTGTCCAGAGATTATGTCTTCGCCAAAACCAAATCAGCCGTATCGAATTCCCCGCGCAGCTCGGCTCGACCTTGAAAGAGCTAGATTTATACGACAATCTCATCGGACATATCAAGGGTCTCGACCATCTCGTCAATTTGACAAGCCTTGATCTGAGTTTCAACAATATCAAACATATCAAGAACATCTCGCAGTTGAAGCTGTTGACGGACATATATTTCGTGCAAAACAGGATTGCGACGATAGAGGGGCTCGATGACTTGGTGCACTTGAAGAATCTGGAATTGGGCGCCAATCGAATTAGGGTAATATCCTAGCTACATTCTACTTCCTGCCCGGAAAAGAAGAGCAGACGACGAAACTGATGCGATGCTCATGTAGGAGATTCAAAATCTGGATAATCTCAAGAATCTGGAGCAGTTATGGCTGGGGAAGAACAAGATAACGGAGATGAAGGTCTGTCTACCCCCTCTGTAACTTTTGCCGTTTTAAATCTATCTGACAGACATTGCGATAAAAGAATCTCTCCGCCCTCTCCAACCTCAAAATCCTCTCCATCCAATCCAACCGTCTCACCAGCATCACCGGACTCAGCGACCTCCACAGCCTCGAAGAACTCTACATCTCGCACAACGCGCTCACCTCCCTCTCCGGCCTAGAGTCCAACAAAAACCTCCGCGTCCTCGATCTGTCGAATAACCAAATCTCCAAGCTAGAAAATATTGCGCATCTCAGTCAACTAGAGGAACTCTGGGCGTCGAATAATCAGCTATCCAGCTTCGAGGAAGTCGAGCGTGAGCTGAAGGATAAGGAGAATCTGGAAACGGTCTATTTTGAGGGTAATCCGTTGCAGACCAAGAGTCCGGCGTTGTATAGAAATAAGGTTCGCCTTGCTTTGCCGCAGGTTAAACAGATTGATGCCAGTAAGTTTTTTATCCCTTACTACACTTCAATTTTGGTGGAAGGGAGGGATGCTAACCATGTTCTAGCTTACGTGCGTCTTTCATGATACAAATGGGATGAGGCCATAATGAAGTTACGTACTAATATATTGACTTTGCTAAATGGGTGGAAGTAGCATAATACTATGATTGTTTTTTTTTTTTTTTAATTCGTATATGCTCCAAGTCTAGAAACGTTGACAATCACTTCTCCATCAACGCCATCAAACTCCTCCTCGAAATCAAATCCTCCATTTCTCTCTTGTGCCGACTCATTTCTTCTATTTCTCCCTTTTGCAGAGTCATCTCTGTATTCTCTTCACTTTCATCCTGCAGCGCATTATCCGCCACCCCCGTCAGAAGACAGTCCGCAAACTCCCATCTCGGAATTCCCGCCCTAACAACATCGGCTACACGAGGGTCTCGTCTATTCTTATAGTAATAACCCTCTGCCGTGCGATTATGATTATTATTGATCGGCGTCTCATCGTGCTCCGCTATATTTGTGCCCGTCGCGATGTCGCAGTGGATAGTGATCGCTTGGCTTGCATTGAGGGAATGTTGGATCGGAAGCAGGATCGTAAGCGGAGACGCATTTATCGCTTTACTTGCTGCCTCCGGCGTGTCGTACGTAGCCGATATTCTATCGTCCTGGACATGGTAACCATCCACATTAGGCCTTCTTTTCTCTCTCTTTATATTCGGGAATGTATAGAACCCAACCGTAACAGCCACAAACCTGGCAACCTCCCCAAACCGCTGCAGGGCGGATAATAAGTATCTCCGCTCAGAGAGTTTCCGTAATGGCTGACTGGTGCGAATGTCGACTTGTGTTGTCGTTGTCGTTGTTGGTTTGCTGGCGAGGAGTCTGCTCGTTGTGTGGAATAGTCTGTTTCTGATTGGGTTGCTGGTTTTGGTTGTTGTTATGAATGAAATGCGGGTTGAGGAGAACATTGTCCTTCCTATGCGACTAGTTGGTCACATCTTTTTATTTTCTCTTCTGTTGTTGAAGGTTGTGTTGCGTTGTGTTGTGTTGTTGTAGTTGAGAAGTTCAAGGATGCTCAAGTTGGGTCCGGCGGGCGGCTCTGATTGGCTAACACAGACTACGACTGTTCTTCAAGAATAATACACACTGCACAGTACATTACACAGTCTTGTGAGGATTCGGGATAAATATTTTATAGTCATTCATTTCTATAAGAGTACAACCAAGGCACATTTATCCCCATCCTACATCGATCGAACGACTAGACGAAGATAGGAATGTTGAAACCGTACTAGACACGTAGTTAGCCTGGATGTTACAGCACGAAATACTTAGGTAGGGACAAAAACATACGTTCACAGGATCATTGAAGCGAAGTCCAAGGTCCAACTTATTAATGGCATCGATATCCGACTGGTCGAGGTTCCATCCGGTGACGTCCAGATTCTGGCTAAGTCGAGTCGGGTTGTTGCTCTTGGGGATAACAGCAACGTTGCGCTGCGTGGCCCACCGAAGCAGGATCTGCGCTGGCGTCTTGCCATGCTTCGCCGCCGCAGATTTAATCACCTCATGCTCCAGAAGTGGCGGAGTGCTGTGGGCAGAGTCCATGTTCAGCTCAATGAAACTCAGGGGCCCGAAGGACGAGTATGCGGTAACCACAATGCCCTCTTCTTGCACATATTTCACAAGTCCCTTCTGCTGCAGATAAGGATGATGCTCAATCTGGAGTGTGGCAGGGCGAATGCGCGCATGACGCAGCAGGTCTATGATCAACTGGGCGCTGAAGTTGCTAATGCCGATGCTGCGCGCAAGCTTCTTGTCGACCAGCGACTCCATGGCCTGCCATGTCTCCTGGATCGTGGCATTGCTGAACTCGATTTTGCCCTCGGCATTGGTCCAGCCGGGAGGGTAGCGTTCGGCCGGGTCGACATATTTCAGCGCAACGGGGAAGTGGATGAGGAACAGGTCGAAGTATTCCAGGCCCAGGTCGTCTAATTGCTTGCGAGCCGTGGGCTCGACTTTGTCGCCGTCGTGGAATGTGTTCCAGAGCTTGGAGACCACGAATAGGTCCTCGCGCTTGACGAGGCCGTCTTTGATGGCGCGAGCAATGCCCTGGCCGACTTCCTTCTCGTTGCCGTAGTCTGAATGTGGGTGTTTCCCATTGATGTTAGATTCCGAGTCGTGTGCAACCACAATTCATTTAACACTTACCGGCAGCGCCGTCAAACAGACGGTATCCAGCCTGGATAGCTGCATAGACCTGGTCGGCGCAGGTCTCGTTATTGACCTTCCACAACCCGAAGCCGACGAGGGGCATCTCGTAGCCGCTGTTGAGCTTGACTGTAGGCGAAGACATTTTGCTGAATATCCACTGACTAGCTGGTATAGAAACCGGTTACCTAGGTATTGTTAATAGTACAAGGGGTGGATGGCTCCGGATGTGAAGAGAGAGAAGACTTCGGCGGGGATTTATATAGAGAGAGAGGGACGAGCGCGGGGCAGAGCGTCATTCGCTTCCATATTGTGGCGCTTTACTAGAACCAAAGCATCGACATGGGTCCTGTTGCTGCTAGTCCTTGACTTGATGCGCAGAGAGGAGTGTTGGAAGCAGTGCAGTGCCTGGTGGAGGTCCGTGGAATACTATTCATCCGGCTAAATTCGAAGACGGAAAATAGCCGGCCTGACCAAGGAGGCTGCACGGCTAAAGTGCCATGCATCGAATTTTTTTTTTCTCTTTTTTTGGTAATTTTTTTTCTCTCTAAAGATTTCTAATCCAGTACTTAGACGATCCGGATAATTAGACAGGGAAATTGCATGAATACGTCGCATTAGACCCAACATGGCAGAACGTAACCCTAACTTCTAAGAGAACGAGCCTTGGAAAACATTGACGTGGATATAACAGTAACAGCTTCATTAACCCGGGGAAAGCTAGCAGCTTTCAATAAAAATTATAGAAATGAACATATGTGGGAATTAAATGACATCGCGGAATCCATTCGTCAGGCTTTTCGTCTCCAAACGCTAGAAGAGTAGTAGATAGGATATCCTTTTGCAAACTTGAAAGAAAAAAAAGAAGAGGGAAGAGGAAAAGAAGAAAAGTGAAAAAGAAAAGAGAAAGAAAAAAAAAATTGAAAGAGGCAATGGAAGAAAGAAATCATTGAAATTATTCGTTCATTATACCGGTTCCACCGCGTTGGACTCCGGATATCGTGTGTTCCCAGCACTTGTACCGCCGAGATGAGACTCAGTCGGCACACTGCCAACCAACTTATCAAGCAAGTCATCGGCGGGCAGTATGCCTTCCAAACCGCTGCTCTGGTGATCCCGAGATACAGACACTGGATGATGAGCGTGGTGTTGATGATGTTGGTGGTGGTGGTGTTGATGGTGGCTGCTCGGAGGGAAATGTAGGTGGCCGTAGTTATCCGCGTCAAGATCGGGATGAAGAGACGATGCAGCGGTTGTCTGGTGTGGTTCCCATAGAGAAGGGGCGTGGGTTGTATTATGGGAAATGCCATGCATGGATGAAGCTGTAGTTCCGAACATGGAATTCAGGACATTATTGTTGCTGTCATGGATGTGTTGCGGGGGCATGTAATGGCCACCATGGCCACCAAGACCGTATCCAGAAAGCTGTGGATGTGAAGAGAGTGGGATGCCATGGACGTTAAACATGGGGTCGCCTGCAGACGAGACGTTTATGCTGCCGGCCTGTGTGCTATCCGGCGCGAGTCCAGTGAAGGAGTCCAACACTGATGTTACCGACGTCTTGTCTACTATGCCATCTTCCGGTTTATTGATATTGCCCAAGAAATCATATGATCCTTGGGCGCCAAACATGTTGGTGACGCTGTCCTGCGGGTCTGTGTACACCGGCCACTGTTGCTGGAGACTGGCTGCTGCCGGTGGTTGATGATGTGGATGCATCAGTCCGTCATGGGAGTTGCCATGATACACGTTGTCTTGCGGCTTTGTGGATAGCAGCGACTCCAAAGCGAGCGGAGGAGGCAAGTCAATACCCGCGGCCCCCCTGGGACTATTCGTCGTGCTGGGCTCATGAGGTGGGATGAGGCGTCTCCAGGTTGTAGTACCGACTTCGCCAGGTCGAGTCTGGCGGAACTTCCATAAGAGGATGGCCATCCGTTTGCGTTCTTCCCCTTGGGTGCTGGTATTAAAATTATTCGACATACGGCGGTGGCTACTAGGCACAGCCGTCAACTCTTGAATGGCCGAAAGGGAGCGGAAGAATTGTCTAGTATGATCATCCGCGGCCTGGATAGCCTCTGGCTGTCCCGAACTTTCGGCCATTTGTTTCTCCTGTGTCAATTCGGTGAACAGCTTTGCCCACCAGGACGACTCGAAGAATGGCTTTATCTTGGTAGATGATGCCTTTTGGAGATCGTGATAGGTTTCTTGCATCTTTTGACTGCCTTCATATAGATGAGTGCTGCAGGCCCAGTCCTCCATCTGGCTTACGAGGGAGACGTCTCCCATGGTAGGATGTGCAAAATCAAGATCCAGCTGGATACCTAGTCGGGACCGAGGGGGCGGGAAATCAGTCATCAGTTGAAGGTTCACTTCTAACAAAATTATATCGCAATCGAGAGAGCAGTTGACGTCGTCAACGAGTGAGGCGAGGTAGGGAAAAGACGGGCGCCATCCTGAGAGATTCTCCAATGGCATGGGAAGTGCTACCGGTCGATGCTGGTCTCCCTGAAGGCGAGTGTAGACGTGCAACGCCTTATCAATTCGATTGTCCTGTTGAGGCGCACTAACCCACATGTCGAAATTGAAAGCATGAATCAAGTGGGAATGGGTGTCATATATGTTGGAAGCCAGCGTGATCGGAGTCGGCAAGTCTCCGTTGTATGTATTGGAAGTGGCGCCGTAGTCAGGACACGATGAATGGGCTTGACTATTAAAACCTCTGGAAAGTCCGTGATCAATGGATGATGTCCGGTACTCGGGATTCGTCGTTGGAGGGTGAGGATTTGGCGCGTCCGCCTTTTCTCTGACAAGTCTTTCCCCTAGGGACTCTGTGAGCACAAGGAATTGACCAAGTTTGTCTCAACATATAGCATCGTCTCACTTACACTCTGGGTCACCCTTAAGGAAAGAGTCTAGAACTTGAAGGTGACTAGAGACTTGCTTTCTAGTCCGTCGCTTCCCAGTCAGCTTGAAGATATATTCCGCAATCAACTCGTTTCGCCCATAAGATTTGCCACGTTCAGACCACTTTCTCCGACCCATAGGGGGATTTGCTTCCAAGGCTGTTTCTCCTCTTTAGTGATGCAGTAGATAATCAACGTTTGAACCCTCACTCACCCTGCTGGAAGGCATCTTCCAATGCATCAGACCAAACAGGCTCTCCATCCTTGCCGGTGTCGCGACGCGGTCGTGCCCTATACTCCAAATACTTCTGAGACTTTAGGTAGCTGCGCTTCGGGCGCATCGTAGGCATCGAATGGGCCGCGGATTGAAGCCGTCGAAGCTTTTTGGCTTGTAGACGCGCCGCGAGGACATGGCTATCGTGCAGACTAGTGCTAGATGCCGAGTGATGGAAAGGAATAGGGACAGGAGGATATTTCAAAGCCAACGTTTGAAGATGGTCATCGTGATGACTGCCACCATCTCCATTCATGGCACTGGCTCCATCTGCATACGATTGTGCATTGCCTGAGGTGTGTTGGAGAGCTCTATGAGTGCCTCGTCCAACACTATCGAGTGACGATTGTGGTTGCGATGCGAAGGACTCGGCTTGCCAGTCAGCCATGGCGTGGACCAACGACAAACTCTTTCCCAAAGAATGGCACTGGAATTCCAAACAGGATGAGCAAAGGTCACAATGCCAAAGCCTGACACAGTCTTTTTCTCTCTCTCTCTCACACACGCACACCTACAGTCACAAGGAATCGGGATCAAGAACGCAAAATGCTACAAGAGAATGTTGGAAACTGGGAAAGAGAATGTAAATACCGGAGCAGAAAAGATGGTGTTTATAGTAGTAGAGCATTCATTCTCTCTAATCTCCTGTCAAAGGGCTGGCCAAAATGGACCAAAGACCCTGCTACGCCTAAAAAACGGGTGAGTAACAGCATGCTTCCCCTTTACAGTATTCCCGCTCTCTGATCGCGACGGAGGCGGGAACGCGAGTTCAGGGCTGGCCATTCGAGAGAACTCGAGAGGAGAACCTCTCCCAGGTGCTGTGTCCTTACTGCCGTGATAAGGGCTCACATAAAAGGGTATGATGTTCAAGATACTAGGCCAAGCAAGGGGCCGACAGGCAGCACGACCCAGTCAAGGACCAGTCGGAGATTTTCTACCAATGCTCACAAGCATCTGACATTGAAGAAACAGCGTACAGCACCGTGAAGGTGGTGTCAGCTCTCAGTGGCGATGGCGGTCGAGGAATGTCGGTCGTTCACCAACGAGTCCGAGTCTTGCTGCGAAGAATGTTGCTCAAATTAAAGGTTTGACAGACAGGAATGTAGGTCGATCAGGTACAAGAATAGTCCTGGTTTGCGATTCGCGATCAAGGTACGCACGCACACAAGAAGACGCAGGATTTTGCGCTGAAGGGCGACATGTTCTGTGCCTGGGTGTTTTGCAGCGGGAGCACGAGGCCTGCAATGCACACTGCGGCAACCCTAATGAAAAAGGAACGTGTTGAAGGAGCATATGTATGCGACGTGACAAGATCCGCCACGCAAGGGGGTAGGTATACAACAACCACAGGTACATTTCTCTCTTCTTCCTGAATTCAACCCTATGAACAGGCAGGCAGGCAGGCTCTAAGCAGCAGCCTGTTTTAACCCTCGTCCTCGGCTGCCCCTACTACAAACTTCTTCCTCCCTGTTCCGGTAAGACTCTGGAGTTTCTGCCTGTCGACCTGTTGACCAGTCTTCTTCTCAATCTTACGGATCTCCTCTTCAGCATCGATGGCCTCGGCAGAAGCGTATTCTAGAACCAACTTTCGCCCCAAAAGATGGGTGTTTTTCAAGGCATCCATGGCGTTCTCTGCCTCGCGAGAGCTTATGAAGTCAGCAAACGCGAATCCACGAGCTGAACGGTCGAATTTCTTTGGTACGCGCACAGAGCGAAGCTGTCCGTACGCGCCAAACAAGGACCGAACATCGTGTTTTGTCGCTTGAAATGGCAAGTTTTTGATGATAATCTTTGTTCGTCTCGCCGCCAGTTTCTTTGCTGTGTCTTCTTGCCGTCTACTCTCTGCCGCATCTAGGCCCTTATGGGACGTCTTAACCACAAGCTTGTGCTGGTCCAGGGTGTAGCCATCCATAACAGCCAATGCCGCCTGGGCTTGCTCTTTGGTGCGGAATTCGACAAAACCGAACCCCATGCTGAGCGTCTCCCCTGGCCGTTTTGGATCGGTCTTTGTTTTGACTTTGGCTGACAAGAACCCATCCAAAGATTGGAAGACCTCGGAAAGACGTGCCGTGGTCGTAGTAAAATTCAAGTTCCTGACAAACAGTGTTGATGTAGGTAGTTGTGCCTCGTTGTCCTCTGCAGCAAACGTATCTGCAGCAGAAAAGCCTTGGGTCCTAGCCTGCAGTCCTTGCACATCAGAAACAGAGTCTGATGCTGTGGCTGGAGATTCGAATAGGTCTTTCGGTGCACGCTCGAGGAACAAGATAGAATCCCCCAGTTTTCGATACGCCAACCCTTTGAATGCTTTTTGAGCCTCGTCGGGTCTTGCGAACTCCACTATAGCGATAGTGCCACTGGGAGGCATGAGCAGGCGAGTCAGTTGCCCGAAAGGTTCGAAAAGTTTTCTCAACTCGGCTAACTTTACTCCATAGGAGAAATTCTTAACTAGTATTGCTGTTGTGCCGCGCTCGCGTTGTTTGAAAGAATCTATGTTTACGCCATTCGCAGTGAAGTAGGCTTTTGTCTCCTGAATCACATGTGTTTCGGCATGCGCCTGCTTAACGGCTGCATCTGAAGAAGTAGGATCAAGCAGGTCTGCCTTTGACACTCCCAACCTGTCTGCTACTGATGTCATGACTGCATCGGTCTAGGATCATTGGGGTTAGCATTGATTGCGCATAACGGAGCTTCAATTTGTGTATCTTACATTCATATATAGAGAATTCCAATTGAAAGATGCCGAAGAGGCTTCCATTTTGCGCTTGATCTGCTTTTGCTTCTTCAAGGGCAACTTCGACAGTTCATATTCATCAATTTTGTAAGACTTCTTCGCAGAAGCTGGGAGAATGTGAAGCAGACGACCCTGGAAATCTTTTCCATCGAGATCCTTATACGCCGCGATGGCCGACGATGGGTCCACATACTGTATATACGCAAAGCCTTTACTAGACGTTGTGCGAGTGTCGACGGCGACGTGTATCTAACAAATTGTAAGCCATTGTCGCATACTGATTTTTAAAACTCTTCTTTTTTTTTTCTTTCTTCTTGTTGCTCTTCAGATTCTAAGAGGCATCTACTAAAATACTCTTCCTGGTCACATCATGTATGCATTGCATATCAGATGTCCCTATCAGGATAATCATCACGAGAGCAGTGGTTCTAAAGATAATCCAAAGACTTAGTAAAATGAAAAAGCGACTCACCTCATCAATTTTTCCAAATGGAGCAAAGATCTTTTCCAAATCTGCGTCGGTAGCGCCATATGCGAGATTGCGAAGGAATAGTCGACCGGAGATACGAATAAGTTCAATGTCGGCATTGTATTCCTTCTGTTCGGCAGCCTCAACGGCCTCTTCCGCGGCAGGCGATGCTTCAGGCTCATCGCTGTCTTCTTCAACAGGTTGAATTTTACTAGTCGGTGCAGCAGACCGGGTGGGTAGATCTGCCTGTACCTCCTCGTCAAGAAGACCCAAGAGGCGACTTGTCTTTGATCTAAGCCAGTCCGCATCAGATTTCGGTTGTTCTTCTTCTTTTTCATCTTCCGCATTTGGAGTCTCCTCGTTGACTCCATCAGCTTCTTGATGTTGTTGGGCTTGGTCAGCATTTGACTGTATTCTGGTGTCAACAGGAACTGCTGGGGTTTCCCGAGTTTGATGGGAAGCGGTGGTGGCTTCGTTCACTTTAGACTTTTTATTAGGGTGAGATAGTCCCTCTTTGCCATTTTCAAGTGTCTCAGGAGCCGTAGGATTTATTGGTACATTAGCCACAGGCTGAATTAGATCATCGTCGTTTGCCCATGTCCTCGTCTTTGAAGTATGTTGCATCACACTGAGAAACTCCTGGAGCTTCGCGTCATTCTTTGAGTCATCTGTGTCACGCTTGCGCTTAAGATTAGTAGAGGTGGTGTCTTGTTCGGAACGTGTTCTATTTTTTACGGGTTTGCTCTCTCCAGCCTGCTCTGTGGTTAGCTACATACACAATTCAGATGACCTTGCAATGCGTCAGCCCGGACGGACAGAACAAAAAAAGAGATGACACTCACCGGACGAGCCATTTCGACCGAGATCTTGGACATGCGAAGATATGTCCTGTTAAAGTACTTTGCAGCCTGCATGGCAACATCTGCATCCTTAAATCCCACAAAGCCGATGCGGCGATTGGGAATGACATGAGAGTCCGTTACTTGGAAGCGAGCAGCAAAGTGCTTGCCCAGCTCATCATTGGTAAGTGTGGGCGGAAGCCCAGAGACAAATACTCGCGTATTCTCCATGCTGCTCACCCTGCGGAGAAACGCAGTAAGTATGACACAATGTGAGGGAGAATGTGAGGAAGTGAGAAGAAGAAATAAAACATGAATCAAAAAAGAAAAGTCTCAAATAGTATTTTTTTTTTTCTGCCCCCAGAAGGCGGTGAAAAGAGCGGGTATTGGTCGACGCTAGCCCCTGATTGGCTCAGAGCGGCTTGAATGACTCCGTAATTGACTAACAACAGTGACTCGCGGAGAAGAAGGCATCTACAAAAATAACCCCATCCTTCCTGGCCTCGACAACCACAACTACTCTACTTCACAGTCCCCTCTCGAGACTTTTCTTTTCACTCCACAATGGCTACGACAGAACCCCCAACACAAGAGAAGATGGAGGGTAAGTGACAAATCACCAATCCCGCCAATATCATTCATTCATGTGCTAATGTCGGTGCAGCCCAGATTAAATCGGTCGACATGGTACGTTGCGCATTGCTGCTTTCTAACAGATTGAACACTCACCATTGGCGACGCTAGACCGAGGATATGCAAAACGAGGCCGTTAATGTTGGTACGAAGCTTGGATCGCGCTTTTTCAAAAGAAACATGAATGGGAAGCTGACTTGAGCAGCGAGGGAGGCTATGGAAAAATTCCATATCGAAAAGGTATGTTCTCAGCTTGGTTCTATCTCTTTTTCCTCCCCCGACCGTTTGCTTACTTTTTGTTCGTCAACTAGGATATCGCGCAATACATCAAGAAAGAGGTTCGCATTCAGCTTGCTACCTTTCTTCCACTGTGATCTGAGCTGATCTGAGCTGGCTTGATCCATGCGATAGTTTGACTCCCGCAAAGGCGCTACATGGCACTGCATAGTTGGTCGCAACTTTGGCAGCTTTGTGACTCACGGTAAGCCTGAGTCAGATCCAATTGCCGCTCCCAGTTCCGTAACTAATAGATTCATTCAAACTTGACTAGAGACGAAGCACTTCATCTACTTCTATCTAGGCCACTGCGCCATCCTCCTCTTCAAGACCCAATGATAGCCCCTCAACAAATGTTCCGAACTAGTACCTCGCGTTTTACTAGATCACTCCCGCAGGAAGACGGGCGACGACGACGACGACGACGATAATGATGGGGATGTTCATACCCGGCTGAGTCGGCGTTCAGGATATTCATTTGTGGACCCCGTGTCAGCTTATACTTATACGTAGTTGATATGTATGAGCTAGTTTGTTTAGATATGTGATCAAGATACCCGCGCCAGATTGTTGTAGCAGAGACTTGTCGATTGCGTGTCCTTGGCTGCCTGCCGTACAATATATCATGATTTACCGATTCCTTGACTGGAATAATAAGCTCTATATACATCTAAGTAGCTCTTGTATGAATTGCACTGAAGAATATCAAAGGACGTCATGTGCCGCCAAGCTGCTGCGCCACATTAACGCCGCACGTCCAGGATGGCTGTACATAAGCATAAGCAACTTTGTGACAACTCCAACTCCGTCAGATCACATACGAAAACCCTCTAATTCGAAATTATAGAGTGAGGAACACACCTGCCATATCAATCATGGCATTTTGTATCACCTTCGGAATGCATGGTGCGATAATCCTCTTTGTTTTACATCGATTATCGATTGCCAGCTAACCACCTGTCTAGAGTTTACATCTCAGCTTGAGGGATACGAGCAAACCAGGGCACATTGCCAGAATTGTATGTTTATAACCATCTTAATTGCAGGGTATGAATGCTTACTTCTTTCTGTGCAGGCGGAAACTGGGATGGACATTGTCAGACAAGATGGTAAGCTACTAACCTACCCAGCCCTCCATTTATGTGTTGTACTAACCAAGCTAATAGGCCATGGTTTACGGTCTGTTTTATTGTAAGAATGGCCTCTTACATATCACTAACAGCTGCTAATTTTTTCTTGCAAAGCCGGTCATTCCGCTAGCAACCCACAAATACAGGGTACGCCCAATATCATGCCAACCACACATCAGGGTTCTAACAAGCTTATAGGAAGTACGCTGTTACCGATGCGGGTTCACTCAAGATCTAAGGTCTGTCCTACACTCCCCCATCTGCATATTTAGGGCTGACATCAATGTCAATCAGCATACGCCCTGATATAAACCCCGGTACACAACCGCCACCTGGAATGCCGTGGGGACCAGCCTATGCGGCTCAACCACAGGCATATGGATATCAAGCGCCGGCGGGACCCCAAAATCCTCCTCCCATAGCCTCAGGAGGAAACCCTGACGCTGGGCATGTATACAAGTAGGCGGAACTTGATACGTCAACCCTACTTAAACTGCTTGATTTTGAATAGCATGGCTTGAATTGGATGGAGTTGGAAAGGGAGCATTGACTACACCCATTGTTATTATGATGGATGATATTACATTTTGTTTCAAATTAGCATCATTTTATTTTGTTCCTCCGTTTCATGGCATTTGAAGTGCATGTTATTTGCTAGTGGGTGGCTGACAAACTACCTACATAAATGAAATGCATGCCAATTTATGCTCTGCCTGATCCAGTGAGCGCGCAGAGCCTAGAATGGAGCCCCCAAAGCTGCACTGAAATTTGGCATACTCAGCCTGTGAAATATTTTATTCTGAAAAAACGAGGCTGTGATATGCAGGCGAAATTATTAGACAGGCCAGGTGATACGCTAACTAAATATGCTTGTAAGCACCGCCGCCCCTGTGCAAGGCTCTTCCTTCTTTCCTAGATGATCTAGGAATAGAGAAACACTTTTTTTTATCCTATCTGAGCCTATGGAAAGCCTCATTCTACCATGTCCTATTCTTCAATGCCAAAACGGCAACCTGAAACACACGATGAGAATGGCACTCGGAGCCGCAAAAAGCACAAGGCTGAAGACCATCTGAAAAGCTAGTCCACGCTCTCCAACCAAGGATCTTTTGGTCTTCAAGAGACCAACGATGCGATTATGGATATTGATATTCGAGGTGATGGACCAGCTGCAGAGCAGTCACAGAACAACGGTAAGAGACAGCCTCCCAGTCATTTACTCACATCTAACATATTGAAGATCTGCAAATACTATCTGAAGAACGTGACCTGTTACCGCGGGTCTCAGACTACCCTATTGGCCTCTATGATAGAAGCACTGGGACTGAAACTGGCAATATGACAATCGATGAGATCTTATGCTTCGGATTGGTATGTGCAAACATATCAGCCTTTCATTGGCTCTGATGTTGGAGGTAGATGAGTGCAATAGATCGTTAATTAATATAGTTGAAAAATATTCCTATCCTCATCAACCCCAGTCGAAACAAGCAGTCTATCACTTTTGAGGAAACTGGAACAACATAACAACGTTTTCGCATCGCTCGAGCTTGATATTGGAGACCATCGGTGCGCTATCCTGGCAAAAGGAAACCCCATTGCTACGATGAACACGAAAACCCATTTCGCCCTCAAGTCTCTCCGGAACAGAGAAAGTCTGAGCTACGTTGGCTTGATACCTCGTTCCGAACTTCAGCAGAAGCTAGCTGCTGCTACCTGCCGACACCACTTATCAAAACCCACAATACTTGGAAAGGGCGGGGTCGTCCTTTGCCAACGGGCCTATTTTACCCCCTATTTCAACCGAAGCTCTTCAGAAAGATATGGAACAGTTTGCTGAGCTTGAGCATAATGCTATGCCCAATCTCGAGACAGTGATAGATAACCTTCGCAGAAGTTGAGCAGAAAATAAGCACTACTCTCTTAAGGTGACCATTCTTTCTTCCTTTTAGCCTCAAAAACATGCTAATATTTTGGCAACAGCCACCAAAGAGAAGCAGTTGATTTTATCATGAAGAGAGAATCAGCAGAGATTGATTATACGAATTCGAGGAGTTTGTGGCATCAAGAAAGTCTCAGCTCAGAACTAACAGTGTAGATACAACTTAAGACTTATCCATGAGCAACAATAGCTAATCGAAAGTAGATACAGACATATCATCACCGGGTCGAGGAGTCCCACACCGGAAGACATACTGGGAGGCATTCTTGCAGATGACATGGGTCTAGGGAAGACGCTGGCTATTATTTCTAGTATCGTGGCTAGCCTTCCTCAACTGAAGGAGTTTGCTAATGAGCAACCTAACACACCTTTGACGCCTACGAAATCCACACTGATTATTGTACCCTCCGTGTGTTAGTATATTTAGTGCTGATAGATGGCCGGATTGATGAAATTGAGAAGTACTTGTCGCTGTAGCCTCATAACTTTCTCTGCTAACTCTTGAAAGACACGTTGTGCCCGGAACCCTGACATACTATAAGAAAACAGAACTCTCTCAAGACTGACGCCCCTTCCGGATGTGGTCTTTTCCACCTATGGCACGGTCGCAGCGGATGTGAGTCAAGGGGGTGGCATTCTAGATTGTTTCCACTGGTATCGCATAATCCTTGATGAAGGTAAAACTATGCAACGCTTTCCTGATTATCTTTTCCTAAAACTAATCTTCCTATAGCCCATTTCATACGAAACTCCTCCACAAAGCCATTCAAAGCTGTGGCAAGTCTACAGGCGTCAATCCCATGGTGTGTGACAGGAACACCAGTCCGGAATTCCCTCGACGATCTTGCTTCGTTGATAAAACTCCTTGGAGTTCCTCTCCTGGAGGACACAAAAACCTTTCGACGATATATTGCTAAGGTGGAAGGCAACGCCACTGTCCTTTTTGCGCAGTACTTCGGCAGCTCGGTGATGCAGTCAATCGGCGGTTCCATCTTTCAAAACAAGCTTCTCGATGGCCTCGAGAGCCGAGCACAATTGAATTCTACCGGCGTGAAGACACTTCTTGACGCAGGAAACATCAACATAAGGCAGACGGTGCTCCAGGCTTTTCCTAGTCACCTCGAGGCAATACTCACGGCATATACTGAGGCAATCACTATCGTCTTTGTAAGATTTCCACTTCCGCATTATATAGTTTCCTGTGTGATATTGCTCTACGGCGTTGCTGACCTCTCGTGCCTCTCCTTTGCAACCGCCAGTACCCTGGCTCTTGTCTTGTGCAGTGGGATGGAATGGACTGATACTAATACGCCTCTCCAGAAGGACAAAGCTGGTGACTCGGCAACTTGACCACTGAAATCGCGGCCACCTTACTAACATTTTGCGATTCATGTACCTAGATAACTTTTCAAGTGCATCTTCTAGTTACTTGGGACGTGTGATGATTACATAATCGACATGTCATTGGTCTGTCAGGCAGCTGCTTGAGCTTTTTCTGTTAAGAACATACATCTCCTTTCCGATTTTTCTTTCGACAGTCTCGATAGTGAAGAGAGTCCAACTTCAGTGAAAATGGCTGGACAAACCTTTTTTCCTTTAGCGAGACCTGGATCGGCAAGGTCGTCGATTTTGAGGAAGTCGATGATGATAACAACAAATTACTCTCCAAGAAATGGCAGATCGAGGAGATGCTACACGAGAGGCACGATCAGGGCGACAAAGTAGAATTCAGTATTAAAAGACAGACAATTGCCTATTATGTTTATCCATTATATACTAACCCCAAGATATCAGAATCCCATACACAGGTTCAGACTTCTCGTCGCCTAGTATTAGGGCTAGTCAAGCATCCCCTGATATGAAAATAAAAGAAGAAATCGCTTTATCTACTTTGACACAAAAGGGATGCACGCCATCACCATCACTTTTAATAGCAAAAGAACAATACAGGAAAATAGGACCATTACCACCGGACATGATACAAGATCAAAGCATAAATAAGTCGGCATGGGAATTTTGAAGCATACCTAGGTACTGTGAGAAGCGGCTGCTGGTGGTGGCGCATTCTATTTACCAAGAATTAGAAGGATATATTCGTGTGACATTGTACATAACAGGTAGGTGAAAAGTAATAATAATAAGAATGAAAAACAGACTCGAGTGGACATGCTATCAGTCCGGTTCGATTTAATTCTTTTTTTTTTTTTTTTTTTTTTTTTTTTTCCCCATCTAGGCTCCTTGTTAGCCCTAACTTCCAGTTTTAATTGGGCGGATTATGACACCTGCTTCTTATCTATATAAGTGGACAAGCCTCGGGATAAGCTAGTCTAAAGATGCATAAATATAGTCTCAGATAGCCCCTTGAACATAGTTATATAACTTAGTGTTTCTAATACTAGTCAATACACTGTCGTTATAGAAATTCCCTGCAGCCTAGCAGGCGTATCTAACTCTCCCCTCTCCTTCTCCCTGTTGGCAGTTGGCAGGCAGACAGGCTAGCACGGCACAGATGGAAAACAACATCACAGAGTGCGGCGACAATAATTTTGGGCCCCAGGTCACTCATTGCCGGGGTGGTTTCGATTTTACATTACTCTTTGAGGAATGTTTCTTTTCCATAGTGCCAGCGGGGCTTTTGTTACTGGCCCTGCCCTTTCGTTACAAACACCTTTTGAAAAAGAGAAGCAAGCAGGTTGTCCAGAGTCCGATTTATTGGCTTAAAATTGTGTGTACTCGCCTTGACCGCAATTGGGCTGTCTGTCTGTTCTAATCATTTATCCAGCTATTCGCCCTGGTCTTCGGGGCATGCCAGCTCTCACTTCTCGTCATCTGGGCATTGCCATATACTCCGCGAACACAAACCTCACTGGCTGCAGCAGTATTGGCCTTTGTTGTGTCAATTGGCTTACCATTACTGTCGCACTTGGAGCATTTATATTCGATTCAGCCTTCTTCTCTGCTGAACCTTTCCCTATCGCTGTCATTGCTGTTTGACATTGTACGAGTGCGGACACTATGGCTTGCACATTATCCCGCAATATCCGCCATCTACACGGCCAGCATCGGGTTAAAGCTCATCTGGTTTTATCTCGAATCGAGGAACAAGGAGGCATTCTTCATTAATCGGACAACACAGCATGGATCTGAAGAAATTCATGGTCTGTATAGTCGCTCGCTTTTCTGGTGGATCAATCAACTATTCTTTTCTGGCTTCAAGAGTGACCTGACGGTGGAAAGCCTACCGCATTTGGACCAGGCACTGTCATCCCATGAAGTACATCGTGCCGTCACAGAAAAATGGAATGCAGGTAGGATGGTGGCTGGTTGTGGAATAAACAGACCTTGGCTGATTCTCGTATCTAGTCTCGAAATCGAATCGGAATGCCTTGGCATGGTGTACTTTGTGTGCTTTTAAATCTTCAGTGACATATTCCTTTTTGTCGCGACTGGCCTTGATCGGGTTGAACTACTCGCAACCGTTTTTGATTTCACGCTTGATTGCTTATGTTGGCGAAAAGAACCCAGATAGGAATGATGGATATGGGCTGATTGGGGCATATGCTCTGGTCTATATACTCAAGGCGGTATGTCGTTTTCCTTCGACGAGGTCAATCGCCCCCCTAAATGAATACCACTCTTATATATTTTTTTTCTTTACTATAGGTTTTCAATGGCTCTTACGAGCACCATAATTTTCGCTTCATTACCCAGATACGTGGCGCAATGGTGTCTATGATATATGACAAGACACTAGATGTGCAGCAAGATGAACAAAACGGCTTGTCAGCAGTGACACTAATGAGCAACGAAGTGGAAAACATTTCATTGGGGATCCAAAATGCTCACGAGGTCTGGGCAAGTCCGATTGAGTTGGCCATCGCCATATTTCTCCTAGAACGTGAAGTTCTCTGGGCTGCAGCTGTCCCTGCTGCCATTTCATTAGCAGCCTTCTACTTTACCGGTTTAATATCAAAGACGTTCCCCAAACGTCAAAAGGCCTGGATGCAAGCAGTCCGTGAAAGAGTGGCATTTACATCGAATTATTTGGAAACGAGCAAGATAGTTAAGATGCTCGGCCTTTCCGAGCAGGTATCATCGATTGTGCAACGATTTCGCGTCCAGGAACTGAACCTGCAGAAGAAATATCGCCATTCAATGGTGATGATGAATCTTGTAGGTCTGTTAACCAAAATGTGCACCTTTATACAAATAAGAATAATACTAACAAAGACTCGCAGCTGGTATAACATCTAACTTTAGTCCTCCCATTACCTTTAGTCTTTATACTGGAATTGCACTTCACATAGGCCGAAAGCCCCTGACTGAGTCGCAGATGTTCATGGCGCTTTCCATCATCTCGTTGGCTAGCAATCCATTATCAAATTTGGTATACTCTGCCCCGAGACTTGGCGGAACTATTGAATGCTTTCAGCGGATACAAGAATACCTCTTAGCAAACCCAAGACATGACTATCGAAGCTTTGATTCCCTCCACAACTCTGGCAAAGTTCGAGAAACGAAATTCGTTGACGAGGGGTCCGGGTCTGGATCTGGGTCATTAGAACTGCAAGAAATAAATAGTGACAATGGGATGTCAAAGATTCAATCATCCGGAACCAAGACAGATGCCGTGTTAAACCAGGCCCATTTTGGCTGGAATCATACCTCATCAATGCTAGCAGATATAAACCTCCAACTGCCTTCTGCGTCACTCACAATGGTTGTCGGTGCGGTTGGTTCAGGGAAAAGCCTTCTTTTAAAGGCTATTTTAGGCGAGGTTCATTGCACAAAGGGTTCAGTGCAGATACAACCGTCGAAAATCGCTTTCTGCGACGCAAAGCCATGGGTTCGTCATGGGTCTCTCCGTGCTAATATATGTGGGCCACATGCATACGATGAGGAATGGTATAAAAAAGTGGTCTATGCATGTGCTTTAGAGGACGACATCAAGAGGCTACCTGAAGGCGACCTCACGCTTATCGGGAGCAATGGGGCTGCAATTAGTGGTGGCCAGCGCCAAAGGATTGCTATTGCTCGTGCAATCTATGCCCGTACAAGATTAGCCCTCTTTGATGATGTTTTGAGTTCCTTGGATGGTCCGATATCTGAACATGTCTTCACACACGTCTTCGGAGAGCAAGGAATTTTGCGCCAGCACCGCGTAACTACAATTTTCGCAACACATGCAGTTCAGTATCTTGGGTTTGCAGATCAAGTTATTGTACTTCAAGATGGGAAGATAGTGCAATATGGATCCCCACAAGAAGTTCGAGCGAGTGGTGAATCTCTCTTGACTAATAGACTTCCTTCTCACGATATTTCACCTGCAGATTCTGGCTTAACAACTAATGATCAGCAACCCGCATTACCTGTCCCTGTGCCTTCTGATCCTGGAAAGTCTATGGACCGAAAGCTAGGTGATCTAACGGATTATAAGTACTATGTGCAGGCCGCCGGATGGAGATATATGCTCCTCTACTTTGGCTGTCTTCTCATTGGAGCCTTTTGCTCTCAGTTTCCCAGTAAGCTCATACTATCTGGGCCTAAATCTTTTTACGCCAGCTAACAACAACAACAAAAAAAAATAGGCCTGTGGGTTCAATGGTGGGCGGAAGAAAACGCCCGTTCTCCATTCGGACGGCTGGCGTTGTATATTTCCATCTACGCAATGTTGGCCGCCTTGGGTTCATTTCTATGGGCTTCATGCATGTGGCTGGTCTTTTGTCGCATTGTTCCTAGATCTTCCAACCGACTTCATGATTACCTGGTTACTAAAGTCAAGGATGCGCCTCTGCATTTTCTGGCATCTACCGACAACGGCATTACCCTCAATCGATTTAGTCAAGACATGACTCTGATAGACACGTCGCTACCTGCGGATTTCCTGAAGACGTCAAAAACTTTGTTCCAGTGTATAATGGGTGCTATTTTTATTTCAGTGGGAGCCAAGTATATTGCTTGTCTCATCCCTGTTTCTGCATTCGTTCTCTATTGGATTCAAAAATTCTACCTACGAACCTCGCGACAGCTGCGCCAGCTAGATCTGGAGACCAAATCCCCGCTTTATACACAGTTTACAGAAACCATTGATGGTATTATCACTATCCGGGCTTTTGGCTGGCAAAGAAAGTTTCGAGAGGAACACCAGCAGCTACTGCAAACCTCACAACGGCCATATTTTACCCTCTTCGTTATTCAGAGATGGCTGATTCTAGTTCTGAATCTGTTTGTGGCCGGTATTGCTATTCTTATCTCTGTGTTAGCTGTGTTCGTTCCTAATATTGGTCCCATTGGTGTCTCCCTCATTTCATTGGTGACATTTAGTGAACAACTCACCGAGTTGATCCATTTCTGGACCTCGATGGAGACTAGCATTGGCGCTATTACACGCATTCGAAGCTTCAATAGCGTTCCTTCAGAGAATTTGCCTGGGGAAGATCATATTCCTCCTCCTAGTTGGCCGTCTGAAGGACGTCTGGTGTTTCATGATGTCTCTGCCGGGTATCAACCAACATCACAGCCAGTCCTTCAACATGTTTCACTGACGGTAAATCCCGGTAAAAAACTAGGGGTATGTGGACGCACGGGGAGTGGGAAAAGCTCTTTACTCTTGGCCATCCTCCGCATGATTGATATCCAAAGTGGAGATATCACGATTGATGGATTGAGTTTGCAATCATGCCCTCGGGACATCGTCCGCAGCAGAGTCACAGTAATTCCTCAAGATCCGGTTTTGTTCCGAAGATCAGTGCGTGAGAATGTGGCTGGATTTACTGCTGCAGATGACTCGACGATCTTTGATGCTCTGGAAAAAGTTCAGCTGCGCGAGCATGTCGAAAGCTGCGGTAGTCTGGATACAGTGATCGATGATATCGCCTTGTCGACAGGCCAGAAGCAATTAATCTGCCTCGCGCGCGCGATTGTCATGAAGCGCAAAATTCTGCTTCTCGACGAGGCAACCAGCAATGTAGATGAGCAGACAGATCAGCTGATGCAGAGCGTGATACGGAGAGAATTCTCTGATTGCACAATCATTGCCATTGCGCATCGCGTCCACACCTTGCGCGATTTCGACATGATTGCTGTTGTGGACAAGGGCAGGGTGGTTGAGTATGACTCGCCAGGTAAGCTTCTGAGCCGTCAGTCGCTCTTCCGGCAGCTTCATAGCGCTGCTTGATTCGGATAGCGATATGTTTTGCGTTGATATTTCAATGAATTTTCTTTTCTACCTGACCTCTTCGCCTCATAAATGACAGTAGATGATGACACTAGAAGTTGAAAGCGATTATTTAGGCAATGCCAAATGGGGAAGGACCCGGCGATATGTACTAGCACCAAAACGTCGTAGCCTGAGGCAGAAGCCTGACTTCACTTCAAACATTCACTCGAGTCAACAAAAGCATATAAACCCCCAGACAAAACAAAAGAAAGAAAGAATCAAAAGCAAACATGAATAAACCCTGCCGAGACTTCATCGCCTACTCCTCTCCATCCCCATCACCATATCACATCTTCTTCCTCCCCGGTAACCCGGGGATAGTAGAATACTATGCCGGATTCCTGGCACAACTATACGCAACACTCAATTCTTCTTCTTCTTCTTCTTCTTCTTCTTCTTCTTCCTCTTCCTCCCACCAATCCCAATCCCCAGACTCTGCAGTGCCATTTTTCAATGTCGCAGGCTGCTCACACGCCGGCTTTGAAATTGGACATGACGACAATCCAAAGACAGACAAGGATGATGCTACCTTGTACAGCATCACGGCACAGATAGATTTCAGTCTCACGCGATTACGGACATACATCCAAGCCAGCAACCAAAACCAAAAAGAAAAGGAGAAAGCAAAAGTTATTCTAATAGGTCATTCCTATGGCACATTCGTCATTGCCGAGATATTGAAACGGCTATCCAGCAACACAAAGCACGACGCCAGCACCGAAAATGATACCTTCCAAATCATAGGGAGTATACTCCTTTTCCCGCCGATTCCGGATCTGGCACAAAGTCCCCGGGGGAAGAAACTTGCTGTATTTTCCTCCTCTCTTTCTATCTGACTAGGCGCACTGTATCAGCTAATTTCTTTTTTTCTTTCTGTTTTTCACTAGCTGATAGCAAGATGGAAATACCTCCCCAGTGTAGCCTCTAGCATGGCGAAACTAATCTCCAAGTTCCCACTCATCTGGTCAAATGCGCTTATCCGCTATTCCACTGGCTTGCCATCTGACGCACTAGACATAGTCCAGCAGTTTTTCGGAAGTAGGACTGGCGTTGCTCAGACATTGTACTCCGTCGCCTTTTCCCCTCTCTATCTATATTTACATACCCTAACGGTTAATAATATAGGTATTTAGCAAACCTCGAACTAGACGAACTCAAACCCTCCCGCTGGGAATCGGCCTTTCGAGCCATTGCATCGCCCAATTCTTCTTCTTCTTCTTCTTCTTCTTCTTCTCCAACATACATACGCCTCTTCTTCGGCAAAAACGATGGCTGGGTGCGTGACGAGCTGCGCGATGCATTCATGTACCAGTACTGCGACGAGTCTGGTCCGAGGGCCTTTGATGCGAAGCGCGAGTATTTGGATATTCGCGCGCGGATTGATCCGAGTGTGGATGGAGATGAGGGGAGTGTGGTGATTCCGCATGATTTTGCCATTCGTTAGTTCTCTCTCCCTCCTTTTCTACTTATTTAAATGTTGCAAGTGGCTGTGATTGTGTGTGTATGTGTATGTGTATGTGCTGAGTTGTAATAGGGCATAGTGAGCATGTGGTGCCGTATGTGGTTGAGTATGTGGAGGAGATGGTCAAGGCTGGTTAATCGGATCCATACATGGACAATTAGCATTATCGTATTGAAACTACCTAGGTAACTAGAACATAATCAAATCTTAACAGACAACTTCTCATCCGGCGACGATGGCATGGCGTCGCCTTCCTGGCTGGTATTTGCAGTCACAGCCATACCAGCTGTAACCGGTTTCTTTCTGCCCGTGGCATCCAAAAACATTGCCCGCACCGTATGCGCAATGCTCGCGCGACCCTCATACAAGGGGAAAATAATGACGCCGAAGCCCGTGAAAAACAGCCAGATAATCCCAACAACAACCCAGCCCGTGAAGAATTTCTTGCTAAACACATACCCGGAGCCATACATGGGCATAGGCCAGAGGATGAGTAGACACAGAGTCATGGCGACGGTGAGTGTGCGAGCCCAAAACGCCGCCCGATTTAGTTTTCTGGTTTCTTCTTCTTCTTCCGGTGACGGAGCTGTTGTTGCCGCTGCTGCAGTTTCGTTGCTACCGGGGATCAATTCCAGATCTACGTGTGCGGCTGCGGCGACTTCGGAGTCGTCGACTCTGCGGATGTTGCGCATTGATTCGTAGTCGTAGTTTTGTTGTCCGAAGACCAGAGTCAAAAGTGGGATGAAGACGAGAGGACTGAGAAGAGCGGCGACGTTGCCTGCAAGCATGGGGTAGCTGTGACAAACAATTAAAAAAAAAAAAAAATTAGCAAATTATAAATATTTGCAGTATGATAGCCCAAAATATACATACTTATCACCAGTAGTCGCAACGGTTAATTCTCCATACATCGACTTTGCCGTCACCAACCAGGCAATCAAGGCAACGCCGAGACCCAAAGGCGGCGACAAGGCGGCCGCAATCCAGTTCTGACCTTTCCACAGCAAACTCAACGAGCCAGGAAGGACAGCAGCCGATATAATCACGCCCATCATTAGATACAAGTACCCCATGGTGATACCCGCGTAAACGAGACCAGTGGAGAAACCCGCCATTATCAACGCGTAGACAACGCAGGCCGAGTGAGAAATCCACACGAGTCTCTTGCCCTTTGCTGCCGGGTTGATGTATGCCTGGTAGATATCATAAGTGAAAACAGAGGACACAGCGATCAGCTGTGCGGAAAATGCAGATGTGACTGCCATGAAGATCATCAGACAAGTGGCAACTGCGCCTCCGTAGCCCATCAACTGCGATGCTGCGTACGGCAGAACGAGCCCAGCCGTGACGTCGCTCGAGCTGAGGATTGAATCTCCCTGCAGAGAAAGCGCCGTTAACCCCATTGTGGTCGCACAGAGCCAGGGGATGGCGAACCAGCACAGTCCTCCAATGACGTATCCGGGGAATGCGTGCACGGGACCGGCGGCAATGGCTTTGTTGTAATATCCGTTGTCCAGGAAGACTGTGCCAAAGTTACCGATGAGGTTGATG
The DNA here is from genome assembly GCF_001907595.1 of Talaromyces atroroseus. NCBI lineage: Eukaryota > Fungi > Ascomycota > Eurotiomycetes > Eurotiales > Trichocomaceae > Talaromyces > Talaromyces atroroseus. Next base: position 1,174,323 of record NW_017971438.1, on the reverse strand, counting down.
ACGAAAAAAATGCCGCCTTCGTGAGAACGCATGGTCAGATAGCTTCCACCGGCATTTCCGGCCACGGGACTGGCTTTGGCGACTGCGGTCAGGATATCATACACCTTGCTGGGAGAGCCCAGAACAGGGCTAACTGCGTATGCATTGAAAGCAAAGACAAAGATGATGACAACAATGACAATCGTATGCAGGTAATCGGTAATAAACGTAGCCTTGATTCCACCAAAGACGGTGTACAAGACCACGCCGATTGGCAGCAAGAAACAGGCCGCAGGTGACGACATGCCAGTGAGGGAGTTGAGAACCGCAGAACCTCCGGTCAGCAACATGGCCGTCACAAGGATGTTTGTCATGAGACAGAACACTATAAAGACGCAGTGGACAAGGGTGCCGTAACGAGCTCTAATGACCTCGAGAAAGGTATGGGCGTTGGGAGCCCGGCGCTTCAACTCAATGGCCAGAGTCGCGAAGAGCAGAATCTGGACCGTGGCACCAGATGCATAGAAAAACGGGCCTGAGACGCCATACTCGTAGGCGACAGTGGAAGACTGGAGCAGCGTTGCGGCCCATGTCCAACTGCTGACGACAGCCGATGCCACCAGGCCGGACTTGACAGTGCGGCCGGCAGTGGAGAACATTTCTGATGTTTGCACCTCATGTTGGTATCTGAAATGTCTGTTAGCACTGTCTGGCTGCGGATAGTAAGGGTGGTGGGGGGGG